>NC_137012.1:18692823-18821901 GCF_032717465.1 Coenobita brevimanus | reverse complement strand
GCGAGCCTGCGGAAGGAGATGGAAGACTGACGCAGAGTGATGAGAAGGCAGCCCAAACAATGAATGAAGCATTTAATTGTGTGTTTATCGTGGAAGGCCTTCCACGTCCATGCCAGTACCAGAACCAGACACTGTTTACCAGGGACAAGAAATGAATAATATCCACATTAGTGCTGCAAGGGTTAAAAAGAAGCTGGAAACCCTGAATGCCAATAAAGCACCAGAACCGGACGGCATTCCTCCACACACCTTGAAGATGTGTGCTGGACTGCTATGTGAACCACTAACAGACATATGTCATTCATCCATGACCACAGGCAAGGTACTTGACTAAAATGCAGTATAGTGCCACAGGGGGCGACCCAACACCCCCAGAAGGGCTCACTGAGGAGTACCGACAGCGTGACGGGACTCAGGGTTACAACGACATAAGTCCGCCCAGGCCGCGCACCCCTATGACCCGGAGCTCGCCCGCCGCCACCATAGCAGGAATACTAGACTACCTTCCGGGCGAGCCATCCCCAACCAACATCGGGGTGGAGCTGTTACTCCAGCTCTGGTCAGCACCCCCGAGATGGCCTGTAGCCGCTCAACCCTCCTCAAGGAGACAGCCTGTAGCCGCTCTGAGGGGAAAAGGAGATGGCCTGTAGCCACTCCCGCTTTCATCAGGAGACAGCCTGTAGCCGCTCTGAAGGTGCCCTTCTCGAGATGGCCTGTAAACACTCAACCCTCCTGAAAGAGATGGCCTGTAGGCACTCTGAGGGAAAACAGGAGATGGCCAGTAGACGCTCCTGCCTTTGTCAGGAGACGGCCTGTAGCTGCTCTGAAGGTGTCCTCCCTGAGACAGCCTGTAGCCGCTCAACCCTCCTGAAGGAGATGGCCAGTAGCCACACTGAGGGAAAACAGGAGACGACCAGTAGCCACTCCCGCCTTCGTCAGGAGATGGCCTGCAGCTGCTCTGAAGGTGCCCTGCCTGAGACGGCCTATAGCCACTCAACCTTCCTGAAGGAGATGGATTGTAGCCACTCTGAGGGAAATCAGGAGATGGCCTGTAGCCGCTCCCACCTTCATCAGGAGACGGCCTGTAGCCGCTCCCATCTTCATCAGGAGACAGCCTGTAGCTGCTCCCACCTTCATCAGGAGACGGACTGTAGCCACTCCCACCTTCATCAGGAGACAGCCTGTAGCTGCTCTGAAGGTGCCCCCGAGTTGGCTTGTAGCCGCCTCTCCCCCAGGCCACGGCCAGTAGCCGGGCCTTAGGGACGGCCTGTAGTCACGCCCCTAAAAGGCCACGGCCAGTAGTTGGGCCCTACAGCAGGAGACGGCCTGTAGCCGCTCCTCCATCAGTTGCTGACCCCTGTTCAGTGACCTACGACTCAGAGGGAGTCCCCACCCTGGAGGAATACTGGAGAGGCCCTGTGACTTTCACTGGCCTCTTCTCCCTGCAGCCGGATCTGGAGAGGACTCACCTGACTGACCCCAAGTAGGCAGATGCCGCAGCCCCTTCCTGACTGTGCCACCGAACATCGGAGACCGCAGCCCTTGGGACCTCCAGACCGCCCCCAGGACCCCCGGGCGGGATCTCCCTACACCCCGACGCCTGAGATCATCGCTCCCTCCGTCAGGCACCTGAGCGAAAAGTCTGTGCAGTTATTCGGCCCCAGCCCAGAGGGACGCACTCCTGCCCAAAGCCCTCCGAGAGAGCGCGGCCTTTCACTACCTGCAGCCCCGGACGAGAGAGCAGGGCCTTTCACTACCCGGCAGCCCCGGACGAGAGAGGACGCCCCTACACGTGATCCCACGGCCCCCTGAACACAGGCCTCTCACCGGAACCCAGCCCCATCAATATGGGGTCACGCTTCTTCCGCCCTTGTACCTGACTGCTACGATGCCCAGACCTGAAAGGAGTGACAGTGAATACATAGTGTTCCTGACTCAGTGACGTGAAGACAGAACAGTGAATTAACCATAAGGAAGGAAGGGAAGTGGTAAGAAACGCCAGAGACAATTTAAAAGTGGGGGAGTAAATAGAATTAACAAGTGAAGCCGTGAACACAGCCTAGCAGTGAAATACAGGTCTATTACAGTGAATACACTACCATCTAACAACTCCATATCATACTAAAATCATACACTGAATTCCCAGTGTTAAAATAATAATAACTACCAGCAGTGTAATAGGGCCAACCGCTTCCATCCATATAAATGTGCTATGGACTTCCCCAAGTATAATAGTTAATAAACTTCTGCCCAAAGTGCTATTCACCTGACCTAACTCATGATTTGAATAGTATCCTGCTGGATACCCATAACCTATATCTAAACCATGTATTACAATAATATTGTCCAGTGTATCTGTAGTCTGACATCTACCTGTTCCACTGTCGAATTTAGTAATACACATGCAAGGTGTTGCTTTGAGTTTTTGTGTCCCGCCTCTCTCCTGTTTGTCTAAGCTCTGGTCTAGAAAGGGAACCCAGCTACACACTCAGGCGTTAGAGGGACGGGAAGCTGACCCCAAACACCTAGCATTACACTGGTGGACAGCAGTGGTTCTTGACCCGGGTATACGAGAGAGGTAATCAGGAAATACTGGCAAAATGGCAAGTCCAAACCACATGTGCAATTACCTAAGTTCAATTCTCGAACAGTATGATGTGGCACACATACCTGGTAATTATTAAACCTTTGCTAGATATCGGTTTCGAGGATGACAAGCAGAAAATTGCAGTCACACTCCCCGCTACTGGGCAAAGTGGCAGTGCCATTATAGCACCGCAGATCGTCTCAGGGCTCAATTTGGAGAATTTCAATGAAACTCGGGGATCTGCCAATACCTCATCACTAGGTAAAGTGGTGGCACTATCTCCACCTGGATAGTTTGGATCTTCAATGGAAACTTGGATGATATTTTCATCCAGGCCAGGCGCCTGGGTCACTGCTGCCTAGCCAGAGGCAGATGATGAAACCTGGGAGCAACACACCTTTAATACCCTTCTGAGAGAGGTCTCCAGCATGGTCAAGACACACTCAGGATCCATGATCCGACTGGAGACATGGATAAGGATGTCCAACTGATACGCCCGCCTCTTGACCCCCCACCCGGCACCCCAGCAAATCAACGTGGTGGAAAATGTTTCTCACGAATATCCCGGCTCCCCCAGTCAAGCCACAATCACGCCTATGCCTGCAGCACCAGCCCCACCCCAGTACCCAGCCTCGCTGAGAGCACACCCCACCCAATGGCGTCCCAGCCACAGGGAAAACCCCAACCTCATCCTAGTGAATCCCTGGGAGTTCTCTGGGACAGCTCCAGGTGCCCACTACAAGATATCAGAGATCAACTGAAAGCTGCATGACATAAAACCACCACCCCAGGCCAACGAAAAGTTTCCTCTCTAGAGAATGGAGCAACAGAGGATGAACCCGCACCCATGGAGGAGACCGAACCTTGGGGAACAGGAGCCGGGGAAGGAAGAAGGAAACCCCAGACAGTTGGATTTTTAGGACCGCCCCCGCACCTTCCCACGGTGGCAGGGACCACTTCTCCCAGATACCGCCCCCAGTTTACCACAAAATGAAGCTGAACGGGGTCAAAGCCAGACTTCTGGATGATACGGGAGCGGCCAGATCCTGCCTGTATAGCCACTACTTCTCCCTTCACAAATCGACCTTTGGCCCAAGTTGATTCTCAACGTTACTCACCTTGTGGATGCGGGGGATGGCCCCCTGCCAATCGGGTGGGGAAACACGGGAGCAGCGCATCGACAGCCTTCAGCCAGGGCTTTTCCACTCCAGCATAAGTTCATAGTATCTGAATTCTTCCTGCTGCTGCAATTATGATGGATACCTGGGGTTGGACCTATTGCAGAAGTTAGGAGCCACCATTGATTGCTGCAACAGACAGCTCCAGTTTCAGCAATCGCCTGACCCCCACCCCCTCGTGTCGTCTGCACCTCCATGTCCACAGCCCCTGCCGGAAGACTCTCCCCCCCTCTTTCCTCCCCCCCTGATGTCCCTCCCCCTCCCCCCTCTTTCCTCTTCCCCCAATATCCCTCCCCCTGCCCCCCTCTTTCCTCCCCCCCTGATGTCCCCCCCCCCTTTCCCTTTCTCCCCGCCACCATTTCCTTTGCCGTCACCATTCCCCCGCCACCACTTTGCCGTCACCATCCCCCCCACCATGAAGCCTGGTTGCTCCCTCAACCGGCCCTCAGGCACCTCTGTCTTATTCTCCCCACTCCTGCCACCCAGAACCCTCTCGGCCTGCCTTCTGCTCCCAACCTTTCCTTCCGCCTCATTACACGGCAGTCTGGATTGCCAACCTCGCCCCCTCGCCCCTCACCCTCCCTAGTGAGCTCATAATCTGAGAGATGGAGGAAGCTGAGCCCTGCGCTCCCTCCCCCTCCCACTCCCCTGGCCTTCTGTCCCCCATCCTCCAACCATCTCTCCACACACCACAAAGTCAGATACCCTCCGAAGCCTCCTCCTGATCTTCCAGGATCTGTCTGCTGGTGGGATCCACCAACATTGGACACACCACCCACCTGGTTCACAAGATCCATATGACAGGCCCACCAATCTGACAGCCATCCTGGCAGAAGAACCCCAAACAGCAGGAAGAGGAAGACCGCCAGACACAGGAGATGATCGAAGCCAGAGTCGCCTCCTCCTCCACCAGCCCCAGGTCCTCCCCATCGTCCTCGCAGAAGCAAAAAGGATGGTACGATGTAAGTTCTGCGTCAATTACTCACCAGCTTAATGATGACTCACCAAGGATGCCACTCCACTCCCGCACATAGATGACTCCCTGGATTCCCTTATACGACACCTCCTGGGGTTCTCTATCTTCGACCCTCCAATCAGGATAGTTGGCAGGTCCTGGTCCGATCGGAGGACAGACAAAAAACCGCCTTCTCAACCAGCAATGGGAAGACATTACGGATTTAATGTTTTGCCCTTTTGGCCTTTGTAACGCCCCTGCCACCTTCTCCCAGATTAATGGAATCTGTCCTCAAAATGCCCTCATGTGGGAGATCTGTCTCCACGTACTTGGATGACATCAGAGTCTTCAGCCAGACCCTGGGCCAACCACCTGCAGCGCCTTCTGCCGGGTTTTCACCAGCTGATCCGGACAGGCAGGGCCTCAAACTCCCGACCAACCAAGTGTGTCCTGGCCACCAGAACCATCTCATTCTGGGGCACGTCATCTCCCCAGGCTGGCATATCTCCTGACCCAGACAAACTCCACACCATCACGGTCATACCCCCACCACAGACTTTTATGGGACTTCAAGCTTCCTCTCCCTCAGCCTGACGTCCTATTACTGCTGTTTTGTGAAGGAGTCTGCCCAAATTGCCAAACCCTCCACAACCTGACCCGTAAGGGAGAACCATTCATCTGACGGACGAGATGAGCTCACCTTCCAACAACTTAAGGATAAACTCGTTTCTGCCCCCATCATGTATTCTCTTCCCCGATTATGCCCTCCCCATTCTGGCTCTATACAGACTGTTTCCCTACATGGCTTATCGGCGTCAGGGCACAAGAAGTCCAAGAGGGCCAATGAGCACATCATCGCCTGTGCCGTGTCGTACCCTCAATCAGGTGGAAAAAACTATGCCGCCACGAAGAGGGTGCCTGAGCATCATCTGGGCACTTGAGCACTTCCGGGCGTATCTATCAAGGACCCAAATTACCATAATCACTGATCACCAGTCCCTCCGGTGGCTGGGGCAATCTCACACCCACAATGCCCAGCTCTATCCTGATGGCGTCGAGACCCTGGAGGAGTTCAGTTATGAAATCTCATACCGGCCTGGCAAACTCCTACACCAACGCAGACACTCTTTCTCGGCTCTCTCATAAATGCTGCCCAGCCGGAACCAGATCTCATCCAGCAGTGGCATCGCAAGGGAGCGACCCCCCTGGGATCCCCCAGCACCTTTCTTCAAGAGACTGTATCGCCAGGGCGACCACTTGCTTTCACCCTGCATCTGGGCATGTCATCCTAGCCCCCGATGCCGCCCTCGACACCCTCCGACACCTGCACACGCACAACGACATCCACCTGGGCACAAAAACTCCTGCAGGCCTCTTAATGGGCTTCAGCTCTACTGGGCACCCAGTCCTTCCACCCTTGCCAAGGAAATTATCCAATCCTGCCGAGCATGCGCCCTCGGGAAAGACATCACCCATACCGCCGGTCCATCGGGCCATATTACCACCCACAAACCTTGAAGCAGCTATTGGCAATCAATGTAGTGGGACCCTTACCCCGAAATCGGGCTATAGGTACGTGATCACGTTAGCTCGATACATACTCCAAATTCGTCATAGCCTGCCCAGAGTGAAGGAACCATCATGCTGTCGCAGTGGCTGACGTCCCTGATCTCGGCATGTATTCCCCGTATTCTCGGTATCCCACAAGCGATCCACTCCGATAACACACCCGGGAAGTTCACTAGTAAGACTGGGAGGAGCTGGCCCACATATTCGGCTATAACATCTCCCACTTCATCTCCTGTACTGGCCCCAAGGAAATGCCATATGCGAGTCAAGCCATCATAACACACCCGGATAGAAGCCACCAAAGATGATGACTGGCCTGCCCATGTAAAAATCATACAATGGGGCATCAACTCCTGCCCCTCAGAGGACGGAATTTCACCGTATGAAAGAGTGTTTGGGAAAATACCCCTCTTCCTGCCCCTTTGGCCGCATTTGCAACCCCCCGCGCTTCAACCCCCCACATCAGACCCATTACACCATCTCAAACGTCAAGGCTGACCTGCACCTCCAAAAATAACCTGGTCCCCCTCCACCCCGTCACTGCCTCCAACCCCTATAAGCCGGGTGACACAGTTAGCAGGATAGCCCAGCTCCCCACCCCCCAGAGCAGCTTGCACTGTGCTTCACGGAGCCCCGCACCATCATCCACGGTCCCTAACCCCTATCAGGTGACCGTCAGTACCACCGGCACTCCCTGGGTACTCTCTGAAACCGGCATGTGCTCCCTTTTCGCACTTCTGCCCCCCCCGCCCCCGCCCCATCCCCCAGCCCACCCACCTACCCCTGTGCCGTACTCTCCCCTCTACCTCCTATGATTGCTACCATCTCCCCTCGCCATCTCTCTCTCTCCCTCCCCCTCCCCCGCCACTCCTCCACCTCACCCCTTCGCGTCATGCCGCATCCCACCCTCACCTGAAAACCCTCCGACCACCACCAACTTCCCACCACTTCTCCCACCTCCTCACCACCCGCTGCTCCCTCCTCTCCCCCGCCCAGCACCGCCTGTCCCACCCACACCCCGCGCACCCTCCGCCCCACCACACCCCTGCCCCAGCTGTCACCCACCACTGCCACAGCATCTCCCCAGCCCACTGCCCGCACATGCCCCTCTGGCCCCGCCTCTGCCCTGTCTCCCCACCCCCAACTCCACCTGCACTGCCCACGCTCCCATGACGCCCCCCCCCACACACCCTACACTCTCCGCCTCCCGCGCCGCCCCACACTCCTACCAATTCCTGGCACAGCCGCCCGCACTTCGCCCCAGTCGCACCTGCCATACATGCGCAGACACCTCCACGCTCACATCACTGCCCACACCCACCCTTAAACAAACATCACACGCTCCGGCCGCCCTCCTGCCCACCCGCCCAATACACCCACTCTCCCACCCCATCCACCTTGCAGCAAAATCACACCCTACCCCTGCTCTAAATCATCTCACACTCATGGATATACCAGGCTCCAAATCCCAGCCACCTACACTCCCCAGGAGACGCCTACGCAACATTACCCCGGCATAAAATGCCACACTCACCATCCTTTCTCCAGCATGCAACACAGCCCATGCCCAGAAGAAAACACCTAGTGCCATGAGGGATTCGGCGCAGCTGACATATGAGGCGCCGCCCTTTGGACGGAAACGAGTCTGGGAGGATCTCACCACCTCATACGACTCCTCCACTCCTCCATCGACTCATCCACCCCTCTTCATCTCACCTGTGACGAGCAGCTAGACGAGAACTCAGCCACCACAGCCTGGCACGTCCCTCTTCCAACACCTACAACCAGTCTACCACACCTAACGTACACCAAAATTTACTCACCTCCAGTCACAACGACGTGACTTTTCCCAGCAAACGGTGGTAAAATACAGTATAGTGCCACAGGGGTGGACCCCAACACCCCTAGAAGGGGAGCCCACAGAGAAGTACTGACAGCACGGGACCTGGGACTCAGGGCGACAACAGAGCATTAGTCCCGTTCGGGCCGTGCGCCCTATAAGGGGCCGGAGCTCAGCCTCGCCGGCCACCATAGCAGGAAATACTAGGACTACAACTTCCGGAGCGGAGTCATCCCCAGCCAACATCGGGGTGGAGTTGTTACTCCAGCTCCAGTCAGCAACCCTGAGATGGCCTATAGCCGCTCAATCCCTCCTGGAAAGGAGACAGCCTGTAGCCGCTTTCTGAGGGAAAACAGGGAGGGATGACTGGTAGCTCCCCGCCTCGCCTTCTTGTCAGGAGACAGCCTGTAGCCGCTCTGGAAGGTGCCCTTCGAGTTGGCCTCTCTGTAGCTGCTCAACCTTCCTGGTAAAAGACGGCCTGTAGGCACTCTGAGGGAAAACAGGAGACAGCCTGTAGCCTCTCTGAAGGTGTCCTCGCCGAGGATGGCCTGTAGCCACTCAACCCTCTTGGAAGGTAACGGCCAGCTGTTAGCCGCTCTGAGGGAAATTAGGAGACAGCCTGTAGCTGCTCTGAAGGTGTCCTCCTTGAGACGGCCTGTAGAAGCTCAACCCTCCTGAAGGAGATGGCCTGTAGCCGCTCTGAGGGAAGTCAGGAGATGGCCTGTAGCTGCTCCCCGCCTTCATCAGGCGACGGCCTTGTAGCCGCTCTGAGCAGGTGCATCCGAGTCGGCGCCTGCAGCCGCCTCCTCCCCCCAGGCCACACGGCCAGAAGTCGGGCCTTAACGACGGCCTGTAGGCCACGCCCCTAGAAGGCCATGGCCAGTAGCTGGGCCCTACGGGCAGGGAGACGGCCTGTAGCCTCGGCTCCTCCATCAGGTGCTGAACCCTGTTGCGGCCGTAATTCTACAACTCAGAGGGAGTCCCCAGCCTGGAGGAATACTGGAGAGGTCCCGTGGCTTCCGATTGGTCTCTTCTCCCCTGCAGCCAGATCCGGAGAGAGGCCTCTACCTGACTTGACCCCAACATAGGCAGGCGCCACAGCCCCTTACTGATGGTGCCATTGAATACCAGGGGACCCCAGGCCCCTCCGGGACCTCCAGGACCGCCTCCCAGGACCCCCGGGCGGGACCTTCCCTACACCCTGACGCCGGAGATCATCAGTCCTCTGTCAGACACCTGAGCAAGAAGTTCAATCAGTTATTTGGCCCCAGCCCCTGGGAGGGCTGTACTCCCGCCCCAAGTTCCCCGAGAGTGTGGGGGCTTTTGCCACCCACAGCCCTAGATGAGAGAGGACGCCCCTCACGCAACGTGATCCCATGGCCCTCTGAACACAGAGGCCTCCTGGCAGAACCTAAGCCCCACTGCAGTAAGGGGACTGGGACACACTTCCCCTGCCCTTGTACCTGACCGACCACGACGCCCAGACCCAAAAGGAGTGACAGTGAATACGCAGCATTCGTGACTCAGTGATGTGGAAGGCCAGAACAGTGAATTAACCATAAGGAAGGAGAGTCAGTGTAAGAAACATCAGTGACAATATAAAAGTGGGGGAGTAAACAGAATTAAAAGTGGAAGCCGTGAAACACAGCCTAGCCCAGTGAAATACTGGTCTATTATAGTGTGAATACGCTACCATCTAATAACTCCGTATCATACTAAAATCATTCACACAGACCCCAAGTGTTAAAAATAATAATCTACCAGCAGTGTAATAGGGGCCACCTGCTCCATCCATATAAATGTATCATTGGACTTCCTGCAATACATAGTTAATAAACTTCTTCTGCCTCTAAGTGCTATTCACCTTGACCCAACATTGATTTGAATTGTATCCTACGCAATACTCATAACTCATATCTAAACCATGCATTATAATTGTCCAGTGTATCTGTAGTCTGTGACATCTACCTGTTCCACTGTCGAACTTAGTAATACATATGTATGGTGTTTTTGGTGTCCAGTCTCTCTCCTATTTAGTCTAAGCTCCTTGATCTAGAAAGGGAACTAGCTACACACTAGGCGTTAGAGGGACGGGGAAGCCGACCCCAAACACCTAGCATTACACTGATGAAACTGGAGAAGGGCTAACATCACGCCATTACACAAAAAGGGTAGCAAGAGCAATGCGCTAAGTTTACCGACCTGTATCACTTTTCAAAGTTATGGAAAGTTTTGTCAGGGGAGGAGCTTATGCAACACGTGGAGAAATAACTACATCCTGAGTATTGCGCAACATGGTTTTAGGACCGGGAGAAGTTAATTTCCTCTCTCTACTAACATGCTGGACATCCTTGGATGACAGTGAATGCAGTAGTACAACCAGGTCTGGGTGGATGCTAATTACATTTGGACTGTGTGAAAAAGGCATGCTCAACTGGAGTGTAAAGGTGGGAATGAAAACTTAACAAATTAAATTAATTACTTCACTGATTTGGCCAGCAGATTTGAACCTCGGGCCCTCACGTTTCATATGCACGCACGTTACCACTGAGCCAAAGAGAGGATCCCCCACATTGCTTCCAAGTAACACGTGGGTTTTTACACACACCGCTTACATCACTCTTTTCTCCCCCTGGTTATTAATGGTCAGTTTCAAACACACGTGGTAGCATAGCACACTGGAGGCCACCAGTTTGGGAAGCCCGCAAACCACACAGTGCAGCTGATATAAGGCTGTCAATAACTTCACATCAATGCCCTCAAGGCCTCAAGCCTCCCCACACCCCACACCGCTGCCAACCAATGGGAAAGGTGGAAATGATACAGGTCAGTCCCTATTCACGAATTTTCTCAGGTCTTCCGAGATATCATACACATTGGATTCATTGCTCTCCCAACTTGTTGTTGTCACATGGACTTTAGAAAAACTGTTTTTGTGAGAATTATAAGATTGCCTTTGGATTTTTGTCTGTAGTAAGGCAGCAATATCTAAGTCTACCCCTGGCTTGTAGCTACAGCAACTTCTCTCAAGATCCAGAGTGTACTTCACAACATTCAACATTTTCGAAGAAACGAGTTAGGCGGCTCTCTCTGGTCGTAATCCATACAATTCTTCTAATTCTAGCAAGGCAATGTCTCATGGCTTTAAGACTGGAACGAAGCTGTTTGGGGAGATTTAGGCGTTACCTTAGGGTGCTTCTGTGAAAGTCACGGTAGACGGAGGTTTTTGTGGATTTTGTAAGTGCTTTGGTAACAACCCTGATCACTTTTATACCAAGGGACTGGATTCACTGGGTTTGGGGCATTTCTTATCAGTTGGTTGTGTGGGGTTATCTCTAGCTCTAAGTTCTGTCACTTCATCTACTAATTCTTTGGAGTATGTCCTGCTGTCACAGTATGATCCTTGTGAATTCCTCAGTCCAACATTGTTCCCTAAGCTGGTCAGGCCTACTCAGGTAACACATCTGCTTGCTGTCTCTCTAAGGGTTGTGTTAATGTCATTGTCATCATTGGGAGGGGAGATTTCTGCTTCAAGCTTGCACAAATGCTCCATCTTGCATATTTTCTTGGCATGCAATTAGTACTAAAATTTGGTAACCTGTTCCAAATCTAATTTGCATACAAACATGCTGAGAAATGGAAACGTGGAAACTAAACTCTTTTGGGCTAGGGGTTCGTGATTAATCTTGGGAGTAGAGCTGATTAACAGCACAGCACAACTCATTTCCCCTAACTCCTCTAGGAAAAATCCCACCACTGCCACCAATGTAAAGGTGGGGAATGAAACTTAACAAATTAATCACTGGTCTGGCCAGGATTTGAACTCGGGCCCTCACGCTTCACACCACTGGCATGTTACCACTGAGCCAAAAGCAGAGGATCCCCACTTTGCCTCTAAGCAGTGAGAGGCTTTTATACACTCCAATTCGAGGGAGTACCTCACCGACGGCTGGTGGTGAAGCTGCAAGCTGTGGATAAGTAACAGGGGATACGAAGAGATAGGATAACCAATTTTCTGGCCAACAGGACACATCAGGTGGCCATAAGGGGTGCCTTATTGGAATGGCTACCAGTGAAGAGTGGCATACCTTAGGGATCGGTGGTGAGCCCAATTCTTTTCATTATTTAAGCATAAATGATCCTTTGTGAACAACCTGGAGTCACTGGCAAGCCTGTTCACAGACAACGCCAAGATATACAGAACCATCAAGACCCGGGAGGACTATGAGGCACTGCAAAGAATATGGACCGGGTGTCAGAATGGAGGCTGGAAGTGGCTACTAACAAATAATGTGGACAAGTGTAAAAACTATGCACTCGGCCGTGGGAACCCCAGACCAACTAAAGGCTTGGCACGAGAGCTAGAAAAAGTCGCAGGTGGAGAAGGACTTGGGTGTCTTTATTTAAGCGGACCTGAAGTCCTCCTATGCACGTGGCAAAGGTGGCAGCCAAGGCCAACAGCAGGTTAGGGATAATTAAAATGAACTTCTCATACACGTACATTGAGAGGGAGATCCTGCTGCCCCTGTGTACTGCCTCTGGTGAGGCCAGATATTGGATTATGCATCCCAGTGTTGGTCACCCTACCTCAATACGAGAAGACATAAAGTTGCTGGAGCAAGTCCAGCACAGAGCAACCAAGTTAGTGCCAGAGTATGCAGATCTACCATACGAGGAGAGGCGTAAAGCCCTTGGCCTGCAAAAGGACACTGGAGAGACAGAAGGAAAAAAAGGAGGACATGATCGAGGAGTACCAAAATTGTCCACGGCCACGGTAAGACATCCCCTGCACCTAAGTTCTTCAAATTTAGTGGCATCAGCCTGATGGGGCACAGTTTTCAAACCTGGCTGTGCCAGACCACTGGAGAACCACACTCAAGGGAAATTGGTTTTCAATACAGCGACACTGCAAAGAGTGGAACCAGTTACCAGAAGAAGTAATATCAGCACCATCTATAGCCGTGTTCAAATCTAAGTACAACAAACATAAAAGGTTATGAGTAATGGAAGGCTGGCACAGTATATTAGAGGTGGGGACCTGACAAGAAAATATTCGTGTTTCCCCACTTACCAATACTAGGTAAGCAATATTAGGTAGCTAAACCCACACATTCATTAAACACACACACACACACACACACACACACACACACACACACACACAAGCTATGATACTTCATCATCGCCCACCTACACACTTATCTTCTTGTGGGTTTTTGAGGGACGTGGCCAAAATAACAGCCCAATGTCATTCCATTGCAGACTAAGTATGGCCTCGTTATATATGCGAGACAGCTGCCTAGCTTTGACAGATGTCAGGCATGTACCACACACTTGACATGATGCGCAACAGAGGGTCCCCATCACCTCCTCCCAAAAGGATGTGAAGAGAAGTTTAAAACTCCCAGATGCCAGATGGTCTCTTAAAAGTGCACGGAGGGGAGTGGAACCTTGGCAGCAATCCGCAACATGAAATATTCTATGCTTTCTTCAATCCAGGAATCACGCATTTGGCACCAAGGGTGCTCAATCATATCCAGGGTTGATACTGGTCCCTATCACCTCTCCCAAAAGGATGTGAAGAGAAGTTGAAAAACACTCAGGAGATGCTCAGATGGTCTCTTAATAATGTGTATGGAGGGAGTTAAGAAGCCTTGGGCACCCCAACAAGAATTAATAAGTTCAATGGTTTCTTCAACCCAGAAACACCATTGGCACCAAGGGTGCTCTCTATCATAATTCCAAACGGTAGATGGGACCTGAGAAGCCCATGTGGCCCTAATTGGAACCTGGTGATGGCAAACATCATCCCTACACATGGATGACGAGCCCAAGGATGCAAAGGAGTTAGTGTGAAAACATCCCAGGTGGAAGGGAAGCCAGGTCATTGGTCGCAAGCTTTTCATTCAAGTATGACATGCAGGCACCTCGTACGAGGAGCTAAGGAATGTGGCAGTATCAGGTGTCATGGTTACCAAACTGCTGGAGGTCAGTGCTCGGCTTGGCTGCTGGGATCTGCAATTTCATTTCTCTCCCACAGATGCCTAGCATGTAAGGGGATCACACTGAAGGCAAAAGTGACAGGGAGTGAGGGGCAAAATAACATGGCCAATTCTTTACATAAGTCACTGGACCTATCTGAGAGGAGAAGAGGGTAAAAGCGCAAAGAGGAGACCTGGTACGTGAAAGCCACTGGTTGAGGGGTGGAGGAAGGTCCGAAGCTACAAACTTGAGGGCCTGGGGGGATGGCTAGAGTTCTGGCAGTCAGGGACATCATCCCTGCTCCTTGAAAAGACCAGGTTTGAGGTATGAGGAAACGGTCCTCAATATAGGCGACCGAGGCCAAGGGATATGGGGGGGGGGGGAGTAGGGGCCCCATCCGTGAAAATCTCCTAAAGGAGTCCAATTTCTAAGGAAGAGCTGCTGTGCCAAGACTGCATCAGCTGACTTCAGGGAAACAGCACTAGGAGATGGGGGGAAACAAATCCATCCAAGGGAGGGACAGGGAGGAAGAGGGTCTGCTGGGGTGGGCCAGGGGAAGTCTAGAGATAGGGTGTGGCATGTGTGGATGTTTCAGAGAACAAAGGGGTAACGACACTCGTGGTCTGGGGGTGGTGAAGGGACCATGGGGAGATGGTAGAGGGAGAAGACTGGGTGGTTTGAGGTAAGAGCAGAAATGCAACGGAGACAGCTGACAGTCCAACTCCATGGCGATTAGATGGAAAGGATATCACCCAAGACTCCCGCATGAAGTGGACCTAAAAGCACCCAGAGCAAGAGCAAAGTGCAGTGTTCTGGACAACACCCAACTCCTTGAGGTGAGTCTGGGCAGCCCAGTTTATAAAGGGAGGAATCATATGAAAGCCTGCTGTGTGGATGAATGCCAGATACAAGCATAGAGGAGAGTTACTTCAGTCAGCATCTCAGTGAACTCCTGCAACACACTTTCATGATGATCCAGGGTGTCTTAGGGCATATTGACCAAAGATATTCATTATGAGGGGCCCAGGTGAGAAGGGGTCCATCTAGATGGAGGCTGGGAAACTTACTCCGGGTCAATAGGGTGCAGAGGCTCCCAACAGCAAGCCAAATCATCGGCATGGAGTGGGAACCTCAAATGGCTGAAGCACATAAAAGCCACTCATTTGTGCATTAAATGTAAATCCTGAGTCTGCATCCCCAGGTGGCAAAGGCATCCACGAATTGGCTGGAGGTGATGTTGAGGCCTCCCATAATGAGAGGCAGCACTTCCAGAGGATGGAAACATCATCGGCATAGGCTAGACTCCAGGGTGGGTACTCCAGGAGGATGAGGTCAGGAAATTCAGACATTAAAAGAAAGGGACTGGAGAACAGATCTCTGTGGTAGCCTACTCCCCACTCTGCACACGGATGGGGTAGGGAGTGAGAGTGGGACTACCCCCCAAAGAGAGATGGAAAAAGACCGCTCCTCCCAAAAACTCTGTACTGTACCCAGGCAAGTGCCAGAGCTTGTGGCGGCCAAGACGACACAACTTGTAAAGGATCCTGTCATGGGAAGCAGGAATCAAAGGGACCCCTGGAGTTCCACAATGATTCTGCCAGGAGTAGGCCTCTGCTGCTGATAGTGGATGTGCTAGTCATACTAGAGAACATCAGATCCCCCCCTCCCAGGGCAGAATCCACACTGAACCCTCAGACAGGCAGCAGTCATGGCTCAGTCCATTAGAAAGCCGGCTGCACTAATTTATCCTCTCAAGAAGAAGCACCTTTCTGGCACTGGATTGCAACACTATCCCAGCCTGGTACAAAGCTGAAGAAGAGGTCCTTCCCTCGTATTGGGGTAGGGAGGGGAAGGTGAGAGGCTTCTTCCTAGCAGGAACAGGAGGACTCCCCGGGCCCCAGACATCCAGCCGTCTGTAAGTGAAAGGATAAGTGTCAAAGAGGGTGGCAGTATGTGTGATATATATATATATATATATATATATATATATATATATATATATATATATATATATATATATATATATATATATATATGTCTTTTCTGGTACTAAACTGTAAAAAAAAAAATGCCCTATATCTATGGTAATTCATGAAGCATAACTAGTAACTTGTGAATGACTCCATTTCAAATCTTGCAAAAATCAAACTTCTCCCTCACAACCAAGCATCCAGACTCATTAAATAATCCTAATGACAGTAGAATATTCTGGTCAACTCTGGTTCTTTCAATACCGGTAATGACTTTAAATAAAGTCATCACCCATTCCCACACTAAAATCTTCAAACATTATAAATGACCCCACGGTGGAAAAGCAAACATCCTTGTCAGGTACGTTTGCCAGGAAATTCTATCCTAAAGCCCTATACACGCTCAGAGAGCTCTGCTCAGTTCATTTTGTCACATGCCATGCACATATATTGCTCAAGTTGAAGTGACATGTGGGACCTGTGCTACCAGGGTTATGCAAAGTGACTTCACACATTATTCAGTCTGTCATGCATCAGTTTGGCTGAGACGATGGAACAAGTGAGGACATGGCAGCTTTCCACCCGGCGAAGAGGGTGAGTTGATAAAGCTGTTGGGTCTGTAAAGCGCTGTGGACTTAGTACAAAAAGGAAGAGAAAATTAAAAAAGAACAAAATGGACGAAGTTGATTGGCTGCAAAAACGAGATCAGTTTTCGTGACATACGAATCTGTTACAACAGCTCCGACTTGAGCCAGGAGACTGACATAACTACCTCAGAATGGACGAAGACGCATACAGGAATCCCCGTCACTGGTTGCTCCAAGGACAGAGCGAATCGATACGTGGATGAGCAGAGCCATAACATCAGATGAGCGCCTAACTGCAACACTGAGACATTTAGCAACAGGGACGTTCATATGAGGATCTCTCAAATATTCGGCTGCTATCTCTGCACAGGCACTTCGGAAGATTATTCCTGATACTTCGCCGCGCTATTATGAATGCTTTGCAACCGGAGTATATGAAGGTAAGGGATGCAATTTGATGGTTATGAATGTAAATGACTGACTGTGAAACACACACTATGATAAACATGTTACAGGGGCGGTGTGTAAATACGGATGTCAACTAAAATCAGTATATGATTCTTTGTTACATATTTTGAGATTATGTATATACATACATGCCCGACTCCGTACCTTCTTTACCCCTGCACAGTTGTTGACTTTATACACGGAGCTTTATTCTGCCCCTGTGTAAAGTACAGTTCTTTATGTGTGGGGATGCTCCCCACATACAGCTCTTCTCAATAGGGGTGGAGTCAAAGGCTTTTCGTCTCATTAACTCTCCTCCTCTTTACTGGCTCCTTCTTCAACCTGTCTCTTCACAGCACTGTTGCATCTTTATCTCTCTCTCTCTCTCTCTTTTCTATCGCTACTTCCAATGGTCACTGCTCCTCTGGAACTGTTCTGCTTGGCTCCCTTCAACCTCTGTCTCTTCACAGCACTGTTGCATCTTTAATCTCCTTTTCTATCGCTATGCCTTCCCAATGGTCACTGCTCCTCTGAACTGTCTGCTTGCATCCCTCTACCTCTACGACGGGTGCGTAGCACCCGTCTAACAACAAAACTCTCATTCCTTTTCTGTCCAGCTCTCTACTGCAAAGAGTTAACCGTTACTCCCAGTCCTTCATTTATGCAACAGGTCAACTCTGGAACTGTCTCCCCTCTGTCTGTGTTTCCCCCTACTTCCTACGATCTCCAAGGTCTCTTCAAACGCAGTGCATGTTCCAGGCATTTGGACAATGTACGGATCTTGAATTTGGCTCTCTTTTTGTATTGTTTTTTTTCTTGGAAGGAACGGTTTGCAGGCTCCTGGCCTTTGGTTCCCTTCTTCCTTGCATAAAAAAAAACCAAAATGCTCAACCCATCATAACCCATACAAACTGTAATGTAACCCCTAACGTATTGTCACCCAAATTCCAGCAAACCGTAAACAATATTTAGCATATAAATGTCTGTAGAAGCAACAGACTGTATTCCGGTGGTAACTGATTACGTTGTGAGGCAAGAGATTGTATTCCGGTGGTAACTCATTATGTTGTGAGGCAGGAGACTGTATTCCTGTGGTAAATGACTAGTGTTGTAGAGAAGGGTGTACGGGTGCAATATGTGAGGGTATGTGTAGCATAGGTAGAGTTAATTACTACAGCTATATAATTTTTTTCTATGCCTAAGCAACTTCAATCTGCTACGGTACAATGGAAGCAATAAAAATCCTTGATTTATTTAGTAACCATCCAAAATATTGGTACTCTTTGATCTGATGGGCATGCGTGGCGCAGCGACTCATATTGCCACCGCAGGCCTACTACATCCGATTACAACCCAGTGGTTTCACGGGTTAGTTGTGTATATATTTTACATATTCTGTACTTTGTTATAACATCGAGTCTGCTAAAGAAATAAATGATTTTTCCATGACATGTCCAGTCTGTCAAATAGTATATGGCACTTCCGTCTTCACATTCTGAAACACTGGACGATGCTTTTGAAAATAAAATCCGGCAACTTTTCATGATTGCTTCACTAAAAATACGGCATAAAGGTATTGATGATACGAGAGAGAGAGAGAGAGAGAGAGAGAGAGAGAGAGAGAGAGAGAGAGAGAGTCTACAGAACCATCTCTAACGACTTCTAAGTAGAATGGAGGGCTTAGTAGATACTATTTCTTAGCGATTTACTGTCTTGTTTGTTTATATTTATCGCTTCAGTATTGACATTACATATAAGAAGCTGGTGAGGTGTGTGTGTGTGTGTGTGTGTGTGTGTGTGTGTGTGTGTGTGTGTGTGTGTGTGTGTCGCCTCAGTATTGACATAACATATAAGAAGCTGGTGAGGTGTGTGTGTGTGTGTGTGTGTGTGTGTGTGTGTGGCCTCAGTATTGACATAACATATAAGTAGCTGGTGTGGTGTGTGTGTGTGTGTGTGTGTGTGTGTGTGTGTGTGTGTGTGTGTGTGTGTGTGGCCTCAGTATTGACATAACATATAAGAAGCTGGTGAGGTGTGTGTGTGTGTGTGTGTGTGTGTGTGTGTGTGTGTGTGTGTGGCCTCAGTATTGACATAACATATAGGAGACTAGTGTGTGTTCTTACCTAGTTGTTCTTACCTTATTGTATCTTTACAGCATTAGGAATGAGGCAGGCTCTTACCGTCCCGTGTTTTGAACCATTTTTATCATATATGTCTAAAATTGTGAATTATTTTGGCACAATATTAACTATTTCCTTCGGTAGTGCATTCCACTGATCAACTGCTCTATTTGGGAAACTGAATTTCCTTAAGTCTATGTTTGTCTGTAGATACTTGCCCCACAACTGTGGTGGGGCACGGGCCAACAAAAAGCCCGTCAGGGTAAGATGCAGGAAAAAGCTCCCTTTGGTTAGCACATATTGTGCACGGCAGGCAGACTGGCGAACGAAGGAAAGAGCGGCAGAGGGGAGGGGAAGATGGCGACGGTTGATGGTGAGGGTCGGGCTGCCCGATGATCGACAAGGGCAGGGCAGGAGGAGAGAGCTGGGTGGAAATCATGCGGCGCCGATGAAGGGGGCGCCGACGACGAAGCTCCTAGGTGGAAGAAGCCCCGAGCGACTTGGACAGTTGATAGTAAGGCTGGCTGCCCGATGGTCGACGAGGGCAGGGCGAGACGAGAGAGCTGGGCAGAAAAATCACGGCGCCGACGGCAGGGTGCGTCGAACGCGACGAACTGTGCAGGTGGAAAACGCTCCCGACGCTTGCCCTCAACCCCCTTGCCCGTGGTGGAATATGGCGGTGGAAGCTCGCCCAGCTCCCCAGCAGCAGCAGATGGACGCCAAGGAGGGTAGTCCTGGTAGTCACGGGGTCGATAGGGAGAGAAGGGCCCTGATCCAGGTAGTGGCGCAGGGAGGGTATCGCTCGGCCGTCAGGTCTACTTGGTGGTGGATGGCGGAGGAGCCTCGGACTCTCCTGGTGGAGCAAATGTAGACCCCTCCAGACTCCAGTGTGGAAGACAGGTCCTGCCTCCTTGGCTGCTACGGCTGCTACGGAGAACTGGTCCCGCCAGGAACAGTGGTGCAGATGTTGCCGCGACAAGAGATGGCCTGCGAAAGGGTTCCTTAAGTCTTTATCACCTCTACAGTGATTTATATACAGCTTCTGCAGTGTCTTAATCTTGCATCCCCATAGGTTATAAACTTCCATTTACGTCTATTTCTCTTTTTCCCTGTCATGCACTTATATAACCATAATCATGTCGCCTCTTTTCCTTCTCTCCTGTAGGTTTAATTTTCCGAGTCTTTCTTCACAGCTTAGGTCCCTTAAACTTCTGGTGCCCATCTTGTGGCGGCCCTTTGTACCTTTTCAATCTTATGTCTTTTTGGAGATGCGGGTTCCAGACCACAGATGCATACTGCAGTGAGAGTTAGTCTAATGAATGATGTTATCTTTGTCAGCATGTCTTCATTTATATATGTGAATGCTACCGTCATATTAGCAAGCAGTGTGTACATATTCTAACTTTTTCATTTATATGGTCAATGATGATAGTTTGTTATTGATACTCACTCATAAATACTTTTTCCTTTCTGATGTGTGTAGGGTTGAACTTCCGAACTTATAGTCCCAGTCTGGGTCTTTTTTCACTGTTACCCAATATTATTGCATGACATTTGTCCACATTGAATTCCATTTGCAGTCTACTGCTCCATTCATGAAGCTTGTTTAATTCCTCTTGTAGCTGTATGCAAGAGTCGGTGTTTGTAATTTCCCTTTGTATTTTTGCATCATCAGCAAACATATTTAGGTGCTTCCATTTCCAATATTGCTGTCTGTGTCATTTATATAAACTAAAAACATAATTGGTGCCAACACCGAGCCCTGTTGAACTCCACTTGTCACTTCTCTCCATGATGAGTAATTTCCCCTTAGCGCTGTGTGTGTGTGTGTGTGTGTGTGTGTGTGTGTGTGTGAGAGAGAGAGAGAGAGAGAGAGAGAGAGAGAGAGAGTAACCCTTATTATGCACACTATAAAGGAAATACTTCGGTGTTTAGACAGTCACAATAAGGGGGCTGATGGTGCTCATGCAAGTGGTGTCAGCGAGTGCACAATGGGCACAGTAAGAGCGGGAACCCTGAGATGACTGATGTTGCAGTTCGGATGGCATTGCAACGTGTGGAAAGAAGCATAATGTGAGGGATGTGCTTGAGGAGAATATATTTCAATGATTTATGGCATCTGCGCCGAACGTGAGCATAAATCTGCCCATCAATGACATTCACTTGTGTCAAAGAACAAGGAAGTTTATGGTAAAATTATACATCAGTGACACTGTTGTGTCAAAAGAACAAGGAAGTTTATGTACCACATCAGTGACACTGTTGTGTCAAAAGAAATAAGGAAATATAGTAAAATTGTACATCAGTGACACTGTTGTGTCAAAAACAAGGAAGTTTATGGTAAAATTGTACATCAGTGACACTCCGCTGTGTCAAAAGAACAAGGAAGTTTCTTATGTACGTACAGTTAGTACGTAAGTGACATTCGATTGTCAAAAGAACAAGGGAAGTTTATGGTACAGTTGTACGTAAGTGACATTCGATTTGTGTCAAAAGAACAAACAGGTTTATGGTAAAGTTTTACAAGTAATATACCTACAGTCAATCCGAGAGTTTTGTGTGAGTAAAGGTGGGTGAACGAGTTTGTCAAGCAGATTGAGCTTCACTACGATCAGTTGCAGGGTAATGCACCTGCTTGCCTGTCCACTACACTTCCTCTTGTAAAGAAATCTGAGATGAATGTGGCTACGAAAAAGCCAAGGATTTCAATAAGGATGAGATTGGGCTATCTGGAAGTGCCTGCTTTCTTCTATACTGTACTTTTTCTAGCACAGGGAAGAAAGTGTTGGCAGGCCAGTCATTGTCGTTTTCTCAAGGTGACTGACATTATTTGTTGCCGTATGCCCTATGATGTTATTGTTTTATGTTGCGTCTTATTGGTAAATAAACAGGCAAGGTATGTCTTTATGAAGCATGTCAGTAAGCAGAGTTTGGACAAAACCCGTTATTTTGAGTGGGAGAGTAAAGTGAGGGTCAGACCTGAGATATCATTCCCACACTACCTTCTGTGTGTGTAAAAAGGACAGTAATGGGTTTAATGGACTGACGTACATGGTTTGGAGTTACACGCGACCTGAGGTTAATTAAATATGCCTTGTGTAATATTCTATCGTATAACTTTACTAACAGAAGCAATATCATTTGTGGTATTAAGGGACACCCGTTTCTGTGTATTTAGTAATTACTGCTAATCTTTTAGATCATGAGGATTTACCCTGCATGGTCACACTCTTCGTAACACTGCTCGGAACACAACAAACACTCTCAGAGACACCCGTCACCTGGGTGTAATTTCATGCTCTTGTTACTTTTGGTGGCTTAATGGACTATATCGGTAGTAACATTATACCTTATGTAAGTTCAGGGCGCTACAGTATATAACAATCACCTGTCAACCTGGTATTATATTGGAATTACACCCAATTAGAGGAGACTGGAATTATGTTCATTATTTGGTTTGTGTTTGTACGCCAATTTCGTTTCTACACACGCACACCTATCGGATCTGTGTCTAAATTAGGTTTGGTTAGGTTGTCAGCTTAGTATATATTAGTTTGTTAACATAAATTAGGTTAGGTTAGTTCATCTTTTAATGCAGATGCAATAAAAGACAGATAGGAGCACATCTCCCTTCAGTTATACGTGTACAAAACATTTTGCGACGGATGGTTACAGAAAAAGGTGTTTAGTACTGCATAATTTCAGTAATGAGCCTATTATTTTCAGTGGCCGTTAGGTGTAATTCCTGAAAATTTTCCCAAACTAAACATAAAAGTGGTAGGCCTTTGGCTGGATCGTATTGCCTTGCCACATTGCTGCACAATCCATCACCCCTGGGGAGTCTTCGGCGTAAGAGAATTATCATCCAATCTGAGGGTTTTCTTTAGCCAGGGGATGGGCCTCTTTTCCTCAGTCTCCAACCCTCTTACAACCCAATACTTTGTCCAAGAACTTAAAGTACAAGAACAAAAGGAAACGTATCATACACAAGATATACGATAAAAAGTTATTCCTTTGTATTAAAAAAAATAAAATAAAACAAAACATAGTTAAAATAAATCATATCAAACCGCACATGGGTAGTGCTGATAAAAAAGGTGCTCATTTTTGCCAAAGGTAACGGTCAGGAATGGGTTACCTGTTACCACTTTCACCATTCTTACCTGCCTTAAAGCCGCGCCTCCCTCAGTTTCTTCTCAATAACACACGTTTCCGTGCCGGCCATCCGCTTCCACAGCTTCCCAAATCTGCTTGTCTGCCTGTCTCATTCTGATTTGGTAGGCTTTTCTGCCTGCACCTTTCCGTGCCGGCCATCTGCTCCACAGCCTCCCAAAACTGCTTGTCTGTCTGCCCCATTCCTGATCTCGTACAGCACATACTGTCAGGCGTTCAACATCCTGCTGCCAACGATATACGGACCACAACACCAAAATTCAAACACCATACTGTACCAAAATACCACACAAACACCCAACCCACATACGTTACCTTAACATTCCACAGCATGCCAAATTCAGCCGTTGCCGGTGATGGTAGATGGTGTGTTGCTGAAAATCCTTTCGTATTTTGCCTTGCAGTGGGCAACAAGCTCACTTTTTTTATGTTGAAGTGTTGCTTCCCCACCGGAATGAAGTGGCTGAATTTGGCATGCTGTGGAATGTTAAGGTAACGTATGTGGGTTGGGTGTTTGTGTGGTATTTTGTACAGTATGGTGTTTGAATTTTGGTGTTGTGGTCCGTATATCGTTGGCAGCAGGATGTTGAACGCCTGACAGTATGTGCTGTACGAGATCAGAATGGGGCAAACAGACAAGCAGTTTTGGGAGGCTGTGGAGCAGATGGCCGGCACGGAAAGGTGCAGGCAGAAAAGCCTACCAAATCAGAATGAGACAGGCAGACAAGCAGATTTGGGAAGCTGTGGAGCGGATGGCCGGCACGGAAACGTGTGTTATTGAGAAGGAAACTGAGGGAGGCGCGGCTTTAAGGCAGGTAGAACCGGTAGTGGTAACAGGTAACCCATTCCTGACCGTTACCTATGGCAAAAATGAGCACCTTTTTTATCAGCACTACCCATGAGCGGTTTGATATGATTTATTTGAACTATATTTTGTTTTATTTTATTTTTTTAATACAAGGAATAACTTTTTATCGTATATCTTGTGTATGATACGTTTTGTTCTTGTACTTTAAGTTCTTGGACAAAGTATTGGGTTGTAAGGGGTTGGAGACTGAGGAAGAGGCCCATCCCTGGCTAAAGAAAACCCTCAGATTGATGATAATTCCTTACGCGAGCCCCCAGGGGTGATGGATTGTGCAGTACTGTGGTAAGGCAATACGATCCAGCCAAAGGCCTACCACTTTTATGTTTAGTTTGGGGAAAATTTTCGGAATTACACCTAACGGCCACTGAAAATAATAGGCTCATTACTGAAATTATGCAGTACTAAACACCTTTTCTGTAACCATCCGTCGCAAATGTTTTGTACGTATAACTGAAGGGAGATGTGCTCCTATCTGTCTTCTATTGCATCTGCATTAAGATGAACTAACCTAACCTAATTTATGTTAACAAACTAATATATACTAAGCTGACAACCTAACCAAACCTAATTTAGACACAGATCCGATAGGTGTGCGTGTGTAGAAACGAAATTGCGTACAAACACAAACCAAATAATGAACATAATTCCAGTCTCCTCTAATTGGGTGTAATTCCAATATAATACCAGGTTGACAGGTGATTGTTATATACTGTAGCGCCCTGAACTTACAAGGTATAATGTTACTACCGATATAGTCCATTAAGCCACCAAAAGTAACAAGAGCATGAAATTACACCCAGGTGACGGGTGTCTCTGAGGTGTTTGTTGTGTTCCGACAGTGTTACGAAGAGTGTGACATGCAGGGTAAATCCTCATGATCTAAAAGATTAGCAGTAATTACAAATACACAGAAACGGGTGTCCCTTAATACCACAAATGATATTGCTTCTGTTAGTAAGTTATACGATAGAATATTACACAAGGCATATTTAATTAACCTCAGGTCGCGTGTAACTCCAAGCCATGTACGTCAGTCCATTAAACCCATTACTGTCCTTTTTACCACACAGAAGGTAGTGTGGGAATGATATCTCAGGTCTGACCCTCACTTCCCCCTCCCCACTCAAAATAACGGGTTTTGTCCAAACTTGCTTACTGACATGCTTCATAAAGACATACCTTGCCTGTTTATTTACCAATAAGACGCAACATAAAACAATAACATCATAGGGCATACGGCAACAAATAATGTCAGTCACCTTGAGAAACGACAATGACTGGCCTGCCTTTCTTCCTGTGCTAGAAAAGTACAGTATAGAAGAAAGCAGGCACTTCCAGATAGCCCAATCTCATCCTTATTGAAATCCTTGGCTTTTTCGTAGCCACATTCATCTCAGTTTCTTTACAAGAGGAAGTGTAGTGACAGGCAGCAGGTGCATTACCCTGAAACTGATCGTAGTGAAGCTCAATCTGCTTGACAAACTCGTTCACCCACCTTTACTCACACAAAACTCTAGGATTGACTGTAGGTATATTACTTGTAAAACTTTACCATAAACCTGTTTGTTCTTTTGACACAATCGAATGTCACTTACGTACAACTGTACCATAAACTTCCTTGTTCTTTTGACAATCGAATGTCACTTACGTACAACTGTACGTACATAAACTTCCTTGTTCTTTTGACACAGCAGTGTCACTGATGTACAATTTTACCATAAACTTCCTTGTTTTTGACACAACAGTGTCACTGATGTACAATTTTACCATAAACTTCCTTGTTCTTTTGACACAACAGTGTCACTGATGTACAATTTTACCATAAACTTCCTTGTTCTTTTGACACAAGTGAATGTCATTGATGGGCAGATTATGCTCACGTTCGGCGCAGATATAAATCATTGAAATATATTCTCTCAGCACATCCCTCACATTGCTTCTTTCCACACGTTGCAATGCCATCCGAACTGCAACATCAGTCATCTCAGGGTTCCTTCTTACTGTGCCCATTGTGCACTCGCTAACACCACTTGCATGAGCACCATCAGCCCCTTATTGTGCCTGTCTAAACACCGAAGTATTTCCTTTATAGTGTGCATAATAAGGGTTACTCTCTCTCTCTCTCTCTCTCTCACACACACACACACACACACACACACACACACACAGCGCTAAGGGGAAATTACTCATCATGGAGAGAAGTGACAAGTGGAGTTCAACAGGGCTCGGTGTTGGCACCAATTATGTTTTTAGTTTATATAAATGACACAGACAGCAATATTGGAAATGGAAGCACCTAAATATGTTTGCTGATGATGCAAAAATACAAAGGGAAATTACAAACACCGACTCTTGCATACAGCTACAAGAGGAATTAAACAAGCTTCATGAATGGAGCAGTAGACTGCAAATGGAATTCAATGTGGACAAATGTCATGCAATAATATTGGGTAACAGTGAAAAAAGACCAGACTGGGACTATAAGTTCGGAAGTTCAACCCTACACACATCAGAAAGGAAAAAGTATTTATGAGTGAGTATCAATAACAAACTATCATCGGCTGACCATATAAATGAAAAAGTTAGGAATATGTACACACTGCTTGCTAATATGACGGTAGCATTCACATATATAAATAAAGACATGCTGACAAAGATAACATCATTCATTAGACTAACTCTGCAGTATGCATCTGTGGTCTGGAACCCGCATCTCAAAAGACATAAGATTGAAAAGGTACAAAGGGCCGCCACAAGATGGGCACCAAGTTTAAGGGACCTAAGCTGTGAAGAAAGACTCGGAAAATTAAACCTACAGGAGAGAAGGAAAAGAGGCGACATGATTATGTTATATAAGTGCATGACAGGAAAGGAGAAAATAGACGTAAATGAGTTTATAACCTATGGGGATGCAAGATGAAGACACTGCAGAAGCTGTATATAAATACTGTAGAGGTGATAAAGACTTAAGGAACCTCGCAGGCCATCTCTTGTCGCGGCAACATCTGCACCACTGTTCCTGGCGGGACCAGTTCTCCGTAGCAGCCGTAGCAGCCAAGGAGGCAGGACCTGTCTTCCACCTGGAGTCTGAGGGTCTACATTTGCCCACCAGGAGGTCGAGGCTCCTCCGCCATCCACCACCAAGTAGACCACGGCCGACGACCCTCCCTGCGCCACTACCTGGATCAGGGCCCTCTCTCCTATCGACCGTGACTGGGACTACCCTCCTTGGCGTCCATCTGCTGCTGCTGGGGAGCTGGGCGAGCTTCCACCGCCATATTCCACCACGGGCAAGGGGTTGAGGGCAGCGTCGGGGCGTTTTCCACCTGCAGTTCGTCGTCGACGCACCCTCCGTCGGCGCCGTGATTTTCTGCCCAGCTCTCTCGTCTCGCCCTGCCCTCGTCGACCATCGGGCAGCCAGCCTTACTATCAACTGTCAAGTCGCTCGGGGCTTCTTCCACCTGGAGCTCGTCGTCGGCGCCCCCTTCATCGGCGCCGCGATTTCCACCCAGCTCTCTCCTCCTGCCCTGCCCTTGTCGATCATCGGGCAGCCGACCTCACCATCAACCGTCGCATCTTCCCCTCCCTCTGCCGCCTTTCCTTCGTTCGCCAGTCTGCCTGCCGTGCTATGCTCCAAAGGGAGCTTTTTCCTGCATCTTACCCTGACGGGCTTTTTGTTGGCCCGTGCCCCACCACAGTTGTGGGGCAAGTATCTACAGACAAACATAGACTTAAGGAAATTCAGTTTCCCAAATAGAGCAGTTGATCAGTGGAATGCACTACCGAAGGAAATAGTGTGTGCCAAAATAATTCACAATTTTAGACATATATGATAAAAATGGTTCAAAACACGGGACGGTAAGAGCCTGCCTCATTCCTAATGCTGTAAAGATACAATAAGGTAAGAACAACTAGGTAAGAACACACACTAGTCTCCTATATGTTATGTCAATACTGAGGCCACACACACACACACACACACACACACACACACACACACACACACACACACACACCTCACCAGCTTCTTATATGTTATGTCAATACTGAAGCGATAAATATAAACAAACAAGACAGTAAATCGCTAAGAAAGAGGAGCTACGAAGCCCTCCATGGTACTTAGAAGTCGTAAGAGATGGTTTTGTAGACTCTCTCTCTCTCTCTCTCTCTCGTATCATCAATACCTTTATGCTGTATTTTTAGTGAAGCAATCATGAAAAGTTGCCGGATTTTATTTTCAAAAGCATCGTCCAGTGTTTCAGAATGTGAAGACGGAAGTGCCATATACTTTTTGACAGACTGGACATGTCATGGAAAAATCCTTTATTTCTTTAGCAGACTCGGTGTTATAACAACGTACAGAATATGTAAAATATATACACAACTAACCCGTGAAACCTGGGTTGTAATCGGATGTAGTAGGCCTGCGGTGGCAATATGAGTCGCTGCGCCACGCATGCCCATCAGATCAAGAGTACCAATATTTTGGATGGTCTAATAAATCAAGGATTTTTATTGCTTCCATTGTACCGTAGCAGATTAGTTGCTTAGGCATGAAAAAATTATATAGCTGTAGTAATTAACTCTACCTATGCTACACATACCCTCACATATTGCACCCGTACCCCTTCTCTACAACATAGTCATTTACCACAGGAATACAGTCTCCTGCCTCACAACATAATGAGTTACCACCGGAATACAATCTCTTGCCTCACAACGTAATCAGTTACCACCGGAATACAGTCTGTTGCTTCTACAGACATTTATATGCTAAATATTGTTTACGGTTTGCTGGAATTTGGGTGACAATACGTTAGGGTTACATTACAGTTTGTATGGGTTATGATGGGTTGAGCATTTTGGTTTTTTTTATGCAAGGAAGAAGGAACCAAAGGCCAGGAGCCTGCAAACCGTTCCTTCCAAGAAAAAAAAAAAAAAACAATACAAAAGAGAGCCAAATTCAAGATCCGTACATTTCCAAATGCCTGAACACACTGCGTTTGAAAGACTGGAGATCGTAGGAAGTAGGAAACACAGACAGAGGGAGACAGTTCCAGAGTTGACCTGTTGCATAAATGAAGGACTGGGAGTAACGGTTAACTCTTGCAGTAGAGAGCTGGACAGAAAAGGAATGAGAGTTTGTTGTTAGACGGGTGCTACGCACCCGTCGTAGAGGTAGAGGGATGCAAGCAGACAGTTCAGAGGAGCAGTGACCATTGAAGTAGCGATAGAAAAGAGATAAAGATGCAACAGTGCTGTGAAGAGACAGAGGTTGAAGGGAGCCAAGCAGACAGTTCAGAGGAGCAGTGACCATTGAAGTAGCGATAGAAAAGAGATAAAGATGCAACAGTGCTGTGAAGAGACAGGTTGAAAGGAGCCAGTAAGAGGAGGAGAGTTAATGAGACGAAAAGCCTTTGACTCCACCCTATTGAGAAGAGCTGTATGTGGGGAGCATCCCCACACATAAGAGCTGTACTTTACACAGGGGCGAATAAACCCGTGTATAAAGTCAACAACTGTGCAGGGGTAAAGAAGGTACGGAGTCGGCATGTATGTATATACATAATCTCAAAATATGTAACAAAGAATCTATACTGATTTATTGACATCCGTATTTACACACCGCCCCTGTAACATGTTTATCATAGTGTGTTCACAGTCAGTCATTTACATTCATAACCATCAAATTGCATCCCTTACCTTCATATACTCCAGTTGCAAAGCATTCATAATAGCGCGGCAAGTATCGGGAATAATCTTCCGAAGTGCCTGTGCAGAGATAGCAGCCGAATATTTGAGATCCTCATATGAACGTCCTGTTGCTAAATGTCTCAGTGTTGCAGTTAGGCGCTCATCTGATGTTATGGCTCTGCTCATCCACGTATCGATTCGCTCTGTCCTTGGAGCAACCAGTGACAGGGGATTCCTGTATGCGTCTTCGTCCATTCTGAGGTAGTTATGTCAGTCTCCTGGCTCAAGTCGGAGCTGTTGTAACAGATTCGTATGCGAAAACTGATCTCGTTTTTGCAGCCAATCCTTCGTCCATTTTGTTCTTTTTAATTTTCTCTTCCTTTTGTACTAAGCCACAGCGCACAGACCCAACAGCATCAACTCCTCTTCGCCGGGTGAAGCTGCCATGTCCTCCTTGTTCATCGTCTCAGCCAAACTGATGCATGACAGACTGAATAATGTGTGAAGTCACTTTGCATAACCCTGGTAGCACAGGTCCCTGTCACTTCAACTTGAGCAATATATGTGCAAATTGGCATGTGACAAATGAACTGAGAGAGCTCTCTGAGCGTGTATGGGGGCTTTAGGATAGAATTTCTGGCAAACGTACCGACAAGGATGTTTGCTTTTCCACGTGGGTCATTTATAATGTTTGAAGATTTTAGTGTGGGAATGGGTGATGACTTGTTAAAGTCATTACCGGTATTGAAAGAACCGAGAGTTGACCAGAATATTCTACTGTCATTAGGATTATTTAATGGTCTGGATGCTTGGTTGTGAGGGAAGTTTGATTTTGCGAGATTTGAAATGAGTCATTCACAAGTTACTAGTTATGCTTCATGAATTACCATAGATATAGGGCATTTTTTTTTTTACAGTTTAGTACCGAAAGACATATATATATATATATATATATATATATATATATATATATATATATATATATATATATATATATATCACACATACTGCCACCCTCTTTGACATCTTTCATGACGGCTGGATGTCTGGGCCCGGGAGTCCTCCGTTCCTGCTAGAAAGCCTCTCACCTTCCCTACCCCAATACAGGGAAGGACCCTTCTTCAGCTTTGTACAGGCTGATAGTGTTGCAATCCAGTGCCAGAAAGGTGCTTGAGAGGATAAATTAGTGCCGCCGGCTTTCCTAATGGACTGAGCATGACTGCTGCCTGTCTGAGGTTCAGTGTGGATTCTGCCCTGGGAGGGGGGGATCTGATGTTCTCTAGTATGACTAGCACATCCACTATCAGCAGCAGATACTCCTGGCAGTCATTGTGGAACTCCAGGGGTCCTTTGATTCTGCTTCCCATGACAGGATCCTTTACAAGTTGTGTCGTCTTGGCGCCACAAGCTCTGCACTTGCCTGGGTACAGTACAGAGTTTTTGGGAGGAGCGGTCTTTTTCCATCTCTCTTGGGGGTAGCCCACTTACTCCTACCCCATCCGTGTCAAGTGGGGAGTAGGCTACCACAGAGATCTGTTCTCAGTCCCTTTCTTTTTAATGTCTGAATTTCTGACCTCATCCTCTGGAGTACCCACCCTGGTCTAGCCTATGCCGATGATGTTTCCATCCTCTGAAGTGCTGCCTCATTATGGGAGGCCCAACATCACCTCCAGCAATTCGTGGATGCCTTTGCCACCTGGGATGCAGACTCAGGATTTACATTTAATGCACAAATGAGTGCTTTTATGTGCTTCAGCCATTTGAGGTTCCCCTCCATGCCGATGATTTGGCTTGCTGGGGAGCCTCGCACCCTATTGACCCGGAGTAAGTTTCCCAGCCTCCATCTAGATGGACCCCTTCTCACCTGGGCCCCTCATAATGAATATCTTTGGTCAATATGCCTAAGACACCTGGACATCATGAAGTGTGTTGCAGGAGTTCACTGAGATGCTGACTGAAGTACTCTCCTCTGCTTGTATCTGGCATTCATCCACAGCAGGCTTTCATATGATTCCTCCCTTTATAAACTGGCTGCCCAGACTCACCTCAAGGAGTTGGGTGTTGTCCAGAACACTGCACTTTGCCTTGCTCTGGGTGCTTTTAGGTCCACTTCATGCGGAGTCTTGGGTGATATCCCTTTCCATCTATCGCATGGAGTTGGACTGTCAGCTGCTCCGTTGCATTTCTGCTCTTACCTCAAACCACCCAGTCTTCTCCCTCTACCATCTCCCCATGGTCCTTCACCACCCCCCAGACCACGAGTGTCGTTACCCTTTGTTCTCTGAAACATCCACACATGCCACACCCTATCTCTAGACTTCCCCTGGCCCACCCCAGCTGTCCCTCTTCTCCCTGTCCCTCCTTGGATGGATTTGTTTCCCCCCATCTCCTAGTGCTGTTCCTGAAGTCAGCTGATGCAGTCTTGGCACAGCAGCTCTTCCTTAAATTGGACTCCTTTAGAATTTTCACGGATGGGCCCTACTCCCCCCTCCCCCATTTTCCTTTGCCTCGGTTGCCTATTTTGAGGACCGTTCCTCATACCAAACCTGGTCTTTCAAGGAGCAGGATGATGTCCTGACTGCAGAACTCTAGCCATCCCCCAGGCCCTCAAGTTTGTACGGACCTTCCTCCACCCTCAACCAGTGGCTTTACGTACCTAGTCTCCTTTGCCTTTTACCCTCTTCCTCTCAGATAGTCCAGTGACTTATGTAAGGAGTGGCCATGTTATTTTGCCCCTCCTCCCTGTCACTTTTGCCTTCAGTGGATCCCCTTACATGTAGGCATCTGTGGAAATGAAATTGCAGATCCAGCAGCAAGCCGAGCACTGACCTCCAGCAGTTTGGTAACCATGACACCTGATACTGCCACATTCCTTAGCCTCGTACGAGGTGCCTGCATGTCATACTTGAATGAAAAGCTTGCGACTGACCTGGCTTCCTTCCACCTGGGATGTTTTCACACTAACTCCTTTGCACATCCTTGGGCTCGTCATCCATGTGGGGATGATGTTGCCATCACCAGGTTCCAATTGGGCCACATGGGCTTCTCAGGTCCCATCTACCGTTTGGGTATGATAGAGCACCCTTGGTGCCAATGGTGTTTCTGGGTTGAAGAAACCATTGAACATTAATTCTTGTTGGGGTGCCCAAGGTTTAACTCCCTCCACACATTATTAAGAGACCATTAGGCATCTCTGAGTGTTTTCAACTTCTCTTCACATCCTTTTGGGAGAGGTGATAGGGACCAGTATCATCTGGATATGATTGAGCACCCTTGGTGCCAAATGCGTGTTCCTGGATTGAAGAAAGCATAGAATATTTCATGTTGCGGTGCCCAAGGTTCCACTCCCTCCGTGCACTTTTAAGAGACCATCTGGCATCTGGGAGTTTTAAACTTCTCTTCACATCCTTTTGGGAGGAGGTGATGGGGACCCTCTGTTGCGCATCATGTCATGTGGTACATGCCTGACATCTGTAAAGCTAGGCAGCTGTCTCACATATAACGAGGCCATACTTAGTCTGCAATGGAATGACATTGGGCTGTTATTTTGGCCACGTCCCTCAAACCCACAAGAAGATAAGTGTGTAGGTGGGCGATGATGAAGTATCATAGCTTGTGTGTGTGTGTGTGTGTGTGTGTGTGTGTGTGTGTGTGTGTTTAATGAATGTGTGGGTTTGCTTACCTAATATTGCTTACCTAGTATTGGTAAGTGGGGAAACACGAATATTTTCTTGTCAGGTCCCCACCTCTAATATACTGTGCCAGCCTTCCATTACTCATAACCTTTTATGTTTGTTGTACTTAGATTTGAACACGGCTATAGATGGTGCTGATATTACTTCTTCTGGTAACTGGTTCCACTCTTGCAGTGTGCGTATTGAAAACCAATTTCCCTTGAGTGTGGTTCTCCAGCGGTCTGGCACAGCCAGTTTGAAACTGTGCCCCATCAGGCTGATGCCACTAAATTTGAAGAACTTGGTGCAGGGGATGTCTTCGTGGCCGTGGACAATTTTGTACTCCTCGATCATGTCCTCCTTTTTCCTTCTGTCTTCCAGTGTCTGCAGGCCAAGGGCTTTACGCCTCTCCTCGTATGGTAGATCTGCATACTCTGGCACTAACTTGGTTGCTCTGTGCTGGACTTGCTCCAGCAACTTTATGTCTTCTATTAGGTAGGGTGACCAACACTGGGATGCATAATCCAATATCGGCCTCACCAGAGCAGTACACAGGGGCAGCAGGATCTCCCTCTCAATGTACGTGTATGAGAAGTTCATTTTAATTATCCCTAACCTGCTGTTGGCCTTGGCTGCCACCTTTGCCACGTGCATAGAGGACTTCAGGTCCGCTTAAATAAAGACACCCAAGTCCTTCTCCACCTGCGACTTTTCTAGCTCTCGTGCCAAGCCTTTAGTTGGTCTGGGGTTCCCACGGCCGGAGTGCATAGTTTTACACTTGTCCACATTATTTGTTAGTAGCCACTTCCAGCTCCATTCTGACACCCGGTCCATATTCTTTGCAGTGCCTCATAGTCCTCCCGGGTCTTGATGGTTCTGTATATCTTGGCGTTGTCTGTGAACAGGCTTGCCAGTGACTCCAGGTTGTTCACAAGATCATTTATGTAAATAATGAAAAGAATTGGGCTCACCACCGATCCCTAAGGTATGCCACTCTTCACTGGTAGCCATTCCAATAAGGCACCCCTTATGGCCACCTGATGTGTCCTGTTGGCCAGAAAATTGGTTATCTATCTCTTCGTATCCCCTGTTATATCCACAGCTTGCAGCTTCACCACCAGCCGTCGGTGAGGTACTCCTGAATTGGAGTGTATAAAAGCCCTCACTGCTTAGAGGCAAAGTGGGGATCCTCTCTTTGGCTCAGTGGTAACATGCGCGTGTGTGAAGCGTGAGGGCCCGAGTTCAAATCCTGGCCAGACCAGTGATTAATTTGTTAAGTTTCATTCCCACCTTTACATTGGTGGCAGTGGTGGGATTTTTCCTAGGAGTTAGGAATGAGTTGTGCTGTGCTGTTAATCAGCTCTACTCCCAGATTAATCACGAACCCCTAGCCAAAGAGTTTAGTTTCCACGTTTCCATTTCTCAGCATGTTTGTATGCAAATTAGATTTGGAACGGTGCAAATTTTAGTACTAATTGCATGCCAAGAAAATATGCAAGATGGAGCATTTGTGCAAGCTTGAAGCAGAAATCTCCCCTCCCAATGATGACAATGACATTAACACAACCTTAGAGAGACAGCAAGCAGATGTGTTACCTGATAGGCCTGACCAGCTTAGGAACAATGAGACTGAGGAATTCACAAGGATCATACTGTGACAGCAGGACATACTCCAAAAATTAGTAGATGAAGTGACAGAACTTAGAGCTAGAGATAACCCCACACAACCAACTGATAATGCCCCAAACCCAGTGAATCAGTCCCTTGGTATAAAGTGATCAGGGTTGTTACCAAAACTTACAAAATCCACAAAAACCTCCGTCTACCGTGACTTTCACACAAGCACCTAAGGTAACGCCTAAATCTCCCCAAACAGTTCGTTCAGTCTTAAAGCCATGAGACATTGCCTTGCTAGAATTAGAAGAATTACATGGATTACGACCAGAGGGCCGCCTAACTCGTTTCTTCGAAAATGTTGAATGTTGTGCCACTCTGGATCTTGAGAGAGTTGCTGTAGCTACAGCCAGGGTAGACTTAGATATTGCTGCCTTACTACAGACAAAAATCCAAAGGCAATCTTATAATTCTCACAAAACAGTTTTCTAGTCCATGTGACGAACAACAAGTTGGGAGAGCAATGAATCCAATGTGTATGATATCTCGGAAGACCTGAGAAAATTCGTGAATAGGCTGACCTGTATCATTTCCACCTTTCCATTGGTTGGCAGCGGTGTGGGGTGTGAGGCGAGGCCTTGAGGGCATTGATGTAGTTATTGACAGCCTTATATCAGCTGCCTGTGTGGTTTGCGGGCTTCCCAAATGGTGGCCTCCAGTGTGCTATGCTACCACGTGTGTTTGAAACTGACCATTAATAACCTGGGGAGAAAAGAGTGATGTAACGGTGTGTGTAAAAGCCCACGTTACTTGGAAGCAATGTGGGGATCCTCTCTTTGGCTCAGTGGTAACGTGCGTGCATATGAAACGTGAGGGCCCGAGTTCAAATCCTGGCCAAATCAGTGAGTAATTAATTTAATTTGTTAAGTTTCATTCCCACCTTTACACTCCGTTGAACGCCTTTTCACAGTCCAAGTAATTAGCATCCACCCAGACCTGGTTGTCTACTGCATTCACTGTCATCCAAGGATGTCAGCATGTTAGTGAGGTAACTTCTCCCGGTCCTAAAACCATGTTGCGCAATACTCAGGATGTAGTTATTTTCCACGTGTTATAAGCTCCTCCCTGACAAAACTTTCCATAACTTTGAAAGTGATACAGGCCGGTAACTTAGCGCATTGCTCTTGCTACCCTTTTTGTGTAATGGCGTGATGTTAGCCCTTCTCCAGTCATCAGTGTAATGCTAGGTGTTTGGGGGTCGGCTTCCCGTCCCTCTAACGCCTAGTGTGTAGCTGGGTTCCCTTTCTAGATCGGAGCTTAGACAAATAGGAGAGAGACTGGACACAAAAACACCATACATATGTATTACTAAGTTCGACAGTGGGACAGGTAGATGTCAAGACTACAGATACACTGGACAATTATAATGCATGGTTTAGATATGAGTTATGAGTATTGCGCAGGATACAATTCAAATCAATGTTGGGTCAGGTGAATAGCACTTAGGGCAGAAGTTTATTAACTATTATTGCAGGAAGTCCATGATACATTTATATGGATGGAGCAGGTGGCCCTATTACACTGCTGGTAGTTATTATTTTAACACTGGGGTCTGTGTATGATTTTAGTATGATACGGAGTTATTAGATGGTAGCGTATTCACTATAATAGACCAGTATTTCACTGCTAGGCTGTGTTCACGGCTTCACTTTTAATTCTGTTTACTCCCCCACTTTTATATTGTCACTGATGTTTCTTACACTGACTTCCTTCATATGGTTAATTCACTGTTCTGCCTTCACATCACTGAGTCACGAATGCTGCGTATTCACTGTCACTCCTTTTGGGTCTGGGCGTCGTGGCGGTCAGGTACAAGGGCGGGGGAAGTGTCCCAGTCCCCTTACTGATGGGGCTAGGTTCTGCCAGGGGCCTCTGTGTTCAGGGCCATGGGATCACGCGTAGGGGCGTCCTCTCTCATCTAGGGCTGTGGGTGGCAAAAAGCCCCACACTCTCGGGGCTTGGGGCGGGAGTACAGCCCTCAGGGCTGGGGCCAAATAACTGATTGAACTTCTTGCTCAGGTGTCTGACAGAGGACGATGATCTCCGGCGTCAGGGTGTAGGGAGGTCCCGCCCGGGGGTCCTGGGGGCGGTCTGGAGGTCCCGAGGGCTGGGGTCCCTGGTATTCAATGGCACCATCAGTAAGGGGCTGTGGCGCCTGCCTATGTTGGGGTCAGTCAGGTGAGGCCTCTCCGGATCTGGCTGCAGGGAGAAGAGACCAACGGAAGCCACGGGACCTCTCCAGTATTCCTCCAGGCTGGGGACTCCCTCTGAGTTGTAGGTCGGCGAACAGGGTTCAGCACCTGATGGAGGAGCGGCTACAGGCCGTCTCCTGCCGTAGGGCCCGGCTACTGGCCATGGCCTTCTAGGGGCGTGGCTACAGGCCGTCGTTAAGGCCCGACTTCTGGCCGTGGCCTGGGGGAGGGGGCGGCTACAAGCCGACTCGGATGCACCTTCAGAGCGGCTACAAGCCGTCGCCTGATGAAGGCGGGAGCAGCTACAGGCCATCTCCTGACTTCCCTCAGAGCGGCTACAGGCCATCTCCTTCAGGAGGGTTGAGCGGCTACAGGCCGTCTCAAGGAGGACACCTTCAGAGCAGCTACAGGCTGTCTCCTAATTTCCCTCAGAGCGGTTACTGGCCGTTACCTTCAAGAGGGTTGAGTGGCGACAGGCCATCTCGGCGAGGACACCTTCATAGAGGCTACAGGCTGTCTCCTGTTTTCCCTCAGAGTGCCTACAGGCCGTCTTTTTAAGGAAGGTTGAGCAGCTACAGGCCAACTCGAGAAGGGCACCTTCAGAGCGGCTACAGGCTGTCTCCTGACAAAGGCGGGAGCGGCTACCAGTCATCTCCTGTTTTCCCTCAGAGCGGCTACAGGCTGTCTCCTTCAGGAGGGTTGAGCGGCTATAGGCCATGTCAGGGTGCTGACTGGAGCTGGAGTAACAACTCCACCCCGATGTTGGCTGGGGATGACTCGCCCGGAAGGTAGTCTAGTATTCCTGCTATGGTGGCGGCGGGCGAGCTCCGGGTTATAGGGGCGCACGGCCCGAACGGACTAATGTCGTTGTCGCCCTGAGTCCTGTCGTGCTGTCAGTACTTCTCTGTGGGCTCCTTCTAGGGGTGTTGGGTCCACCCCTGTGGCACTATACTGTATTTTACCACCGTTTGCTGGGAAAAAGTCACGTCGTTGTGACTGGAGGTGGTAAATTTTGGTGTCGTAGGTGTGGTAGACTGGTTGTAGGTGTTGGAAGAGGGCGTGCCAGGCTGTGGTGGCTGAGTTCTCGTCTAGCTGCTCGTCACAGGTGATGAAGAGGGTGGATGAGTCGATGGAGGAGTGGAGGAGTCGTATGAGGTGGTGAGATCCTCAGACTCGTTTCCGTCCAAAGGGCGGCGCCCATATGGCTCGTCGAATCCTCATGGCACTAGGTGTTTTCTTCTGGGCAGGGCTGTGTTGCATGCTGGAGAAGGATGGTGAGTGTGGCATTTTATGCCGGGGTAATGTTGCGTGGCGTCTCTGGGGAGTGTAGGTGGCTGGGATTTGGGCCTGGTATATCATGAGTGTGAGATGATTTAGAGCAGGGGTAGGGGTGTGATTTTGCTGCAAGGTGGATGGGGTGGGAGAGTGGGTGTATTGGGCGGGTGGGCAGGAGGGGCGGCCGGAGCGTGTGATGTTGTTTTAAGGGTGGGTGTGGGCAGTGATGTGAGCGTGAGGTGTCTGCGCATGTATGAGGTGCGTGGGGCGAGTGCGGGCGGCTGTGGGGTGGTAGGAGTGTGGGCGGCGCGGGGAGCGGAGTGTAGGGTGAGTGGGTGGGGGCGTCATGGGAGCGTGGGCAGTGCAGGTGGAGTACAGGGCAGGCGGGGCCAAGGGGGCATGTGCGGGCAGTGGGCTGGGAGATGCGGTGGCAGTGGTGGGTGACAGCTGGGGCAGGGGTGTGGTGGGCGGAGGGGGTGCGGGGGTGTGGGTGGGACATGCGGTGCTGGGCGTGGGAGAGGAGGCAGCGGGTGGTGAGGAGGTGGGAGAGTGGTGGGAAGTTGGTGGTGTCGGAGGGTTTTCAGGTGAGGTGGGATGCGGCATGACGGAAGGTGAGGTGGAGGTGGCGGGGGAGGGGGAGGGAGAGAGAGAGATGGCGAGGGGGAGATGTAGCAATCATAGGAGGTAGAGGGAAGTGGCACAGGGGTAGTGGGTGGGATGGGGCATGGGGCCGGGGCGGTGGGGGCAGAAGTGCGAAAAGGGAGCACATGCCGGTTTCAGAGAGTGCAGGGAGTGCCGTGGTACTCGACGGTCACCTGATAGGGGTTAGGGACGTGGATGATGGTGCGGGGCTCCGTGAAGCACAGTGCAAGCCTCTGGGGGGTGGGGAGCTGGGCTATCATAACTGTGTCACCCGGCTTATAGGGGTTGGAGGCAGTGACGGGGTGGAGGACCAGGTTATTTTGGAGGTGGGTCAGCCGACGTTTGAGATGGTGTAATGGGTCTGATGTGGGGGTTGAAGCGGGGGGTTGCAAATGCTGCCAAAGGGGCAGGAAGAGGGGTATTTTCCCAAACACTCTTTCATACGGTGAAATTCCGTCCTCTGAGGGGCAGGAGTTGATGCCCCATTGTATGATTTTTACATGGGCAGGCCAGTCATCATCTTTGGTGGCTTCTATCCGGGTGTGTACGATGGCTTCGCTCGCATATGGCATTTCCTTGGGGCCAGTAAGGAGATGAGTGGGAGATGTTATAGCCGAATATGTGGGCCAGCTCCTCCCAGATCTTACTGGTGAACTCGGGTGTGTTATCGGAGTGGATCGCTTGTGGGATACCGAAATACGGGAATACATGCCGAATCAGGGCGTCAGCCACTGCGACAGCATGATGTTCCTTCACTGGGCAGGCTATGACGAATTTGGAGTATGTATCGACTAACGTGATCACGTACCTATAGCCCGATTTCGGGGGTAAGGGTCCCACTACATTGATTGCCAATAGCTGCCAAGGTTTGTGGGTGGTAATATGGCCCGATGGACCGGCGGTATGGGTGATGTCTTTCCCGAGGGCGCATGCTCGGCAGGATTGGATAATTTCCTTGGCAAGGGTGGAAGGACTGGGTGCCCAGTAGGTGCCATTAAAGGCCTGCAGGAGTTTTTTTGTGCCCAGGTGGATGTCGTTGTGCGTGTGCAGGTGTCGGAGGGTGTCGAGGGCGGCATCGGGGGCTAGGATGACATGCCCAGATGGGGTAAGCAAGTGGTCGCCCTGGCGATACAGTCTCTTGAAAAGGTGCTGGGGGATCCAGGGGGGGTCGCTCCTTGCGATGCCACTGCTGGATGAGAACTGGTTCCGGCTGGGCAGCATTTATGAGGAGCCGAGAAAGAGTGTCTGCGTTGGTGTGGAGTTTGCCAGGCCGGTATGAGATTTCATAACTGAACTCCTCCAGGGTCTCGCGCCATCGGATGAGCTGGGCATTGTGGGTGTGAGATTGCCCCAGCCACCGGAGGGACTGGTGATCAGTGATTATGGTAATTTGGGTCCTTGATAGATACGCCCGGAAGTGCTCAAGTGCCCAGATGATGCTCAGGCACCCTCTTGGTGGCGGCATAGTTTTTTTTCCACCTGATTGAGGGTACGACCGGCACAGGCGATGATGTGCTCATGGCCCTCTTGGACTTGCGCTAGCACAGCGCCGATCGCCATTAGGGAAACGTCTGTATAGAGCCAGAATGGGAGGGCATAATCGGGGAAGGCCATGATGGGGGCAGAAACGAGTTTATCCTTAAGTTGTTGGAAGGTGGCTCATCTCGTCCGTCCAGATGAATGGTTCTCCCTTACGGGTCAGGTTGTGGAGGGGTTTGGCAATTTGGGCGAACTCCTTCACAAAACAGCAGTAATAGGACGTCAGGCTGAGGAAGGCTTGAATCCCATAAAAGTCTGTGGTGGGGGTATGACCGTGATGGTGTGGAGTTTGTCTGGGTCAGGAGATATGCCAGCCTGGGGGATGACGTGCCCCAGAATGAGATGGTTCTGGTGGCCAGGACACACTTGGTTGGTCGGAGTTTGAGGCCTGCCTGTCGGATCCTGGTGAAAACCCGGCAGAGGCGCTGCAGGTGGTTGGCCCAGGTCTGGCTGAAGACTCTGATGTCATCCAAGTACGTGAGACAGATCTCCCACATGAGGCCACTGAGGACAGATTCCATTAATCTGGAGAAGGTGGCAGGGGCGTTACAAAGGCCAAAGGGCAAAACATTAAATCCGTAATGTTTCCCATTGCTGGTTGAGAAGGCGGTTTTTTGTCTGTCCTCCGATCGGACCAGGACCTGCCAATATCCTGATTGGAGGTCGAAGATAGAGAACCAGGAGGTGTCGTATAGGGAATCCAGGGAGTCATCTATGTGCGGGAGTGGAGTGGCATCCTTGGTGGTCATCATTAAGCTGGTGGTAATTGACGCAGAACTACATCGTACCATCCTTTTTCTTCACGAGGACGATGGGGGAGGACCTGGGGCTGGTGGAGGAGGAGACGACTCTGGCTTCGATCATCTCCTGTGTCTGGCGGTCTTCCTCTTCCTGCTGTTTGGGGTTCTTCTGCCAGGATGGCTGTCAGATTGGTGGGCCTGTCATATGGATCTTGTGAACCAGGTGGGTGGTGCGGCTTTAAGGCAGGTAGAACCGGTAGTGGTAACAGGTAACCCATTCCTGACCGTTACCTATGGCAGAAATGAGCACCTTTTTTATCAGCACTACCCATGAGCGGTTTGATATGATTTATTTGAACTATATTTTGTTTTATTTTATTTTTTTTAATACAAGGAATAACTTTTTATCGTATATCTTGTGTATGATACGTTTTGTTCTTGTACTTTAAGTTCTTGGACAAAGTATTGGGTTGTAAGGGGTTGGAGACTGAGGAAGAGGCCCATCCCTGGCTAAAGAAAACCCTCAGATTGATGATAATTCCTTACGCGAGCCCCCAGGGGTGATGGATTGTGCAGTACTGTGGTAAGGCAATACGATCCAGCCAAAGGCCTACCACTTTTATGTTTAGTTTGGGGAAAATTTTCGGAATTACACCTAACGGCCACTGAAAATAATAGGCTCATTACTGAAATTATGCAGTACTAAACACCTTTTCTGTAACCATCCGTCGCAAATGTTTTGTACGTATAACTGAAGGGAGATGTGCTCCTATCTGTCTTTTATTGCATCTGCATTAAGATGAACTAACCTAACCTAATTTATGTTAACAAACTAATATATACTAAGCTGACAACCTAACCAAACCTAATTTAGACACAGATCCGATAGGTGTGCGTGTGTAGAAACGAAATTGCATACAAACACAAACCAAATAATGAACATAATTCCAGTCTCCTCTAGTTGCGTGTAATTCCAATATAATACCAGGTTGACAGGTGATTGTTTTATACTGTAGCGCCCTCAACTTACAAGGTATAATGTTACTACCGATATAGTCCATTAAGCCACCAAAAGTAACAAGAGCATGAAATTGCACCCAGGTGACGGGTGTCTCTGAGGTGTTTGTTGTGTTCCGACAGTGTTACGAAGAGTGTGACATGCAGGGTAAATCCTCATGATCTAAAAGATTAGCAGTAATTACAAATACACAGAAACGGGTGTCCCTTAATACCACAAATGATATTGCTTCTGTTAGTAAGTTATACGATAGAATATTACACAAGGCATATTTAATTAACCTCAGGTCGCGTGTAACTCCAAGCCATGTACGTCAGTCCATTAAACCCATTACTGTCCTTTTTACCACACAGAAGGTAGTGTGGTAATGATATCTCAGGTCTGACCCTCACTTCCCCCTCCCCACTCAAAATAACGGGTGTTGTCCAAACTTGCTTATTGACATGCTTCATAAAGACATACCTTGCCTGTTTATTTACCGATAAGACGCAACATAAAACAATAACATCATAGGGCATACGGCAACAAATAATGTCAGTCACCTTGAGAAACGACAATGACTGGCCTGCCTTTCTTCCTGTGCTAGAAAAGTACAGTATAGAAGAAAGCAGGCACTTCCAGATAGCCCAATCTCATCCTTATTGATATCTTTGGCTTTTTCGTAGCCACATTCATCTCAATTTCTCTACAAGAGGAAGTGTAGTGACAGGCAGCAGGTGCATTACCCTGCAACTGATCGTAGTGAAGCTCAATCTGCTTGACAAACTCGTTCACCCACCTTTACTCACACAAAACTCTCGGATTGACTGTAGGTATATTACTTGTAAAACTTTACCATAAACTTGTTTGTTCTTTTGACACAATCGAATGTCACTTACGTACAACTGTACCATAAACTTCCTTGTTCTTTTGACAATCGAATGTCACTTACGTACAACTGTACGTACATAAACTTCCTTGTTCTTTTGACACAGCAGTGTCACTGATGTACAATTTTACCATAAACTTCCTTGTTTTTGACACAACAGTGTCACTGATGTATAATTTTACCATAAACTTCCTTGTTCTTTTGACACAAGTGAATGTCATTGATGGGCGGATTATGCTCACGTTCGGCGCAGATATAAATCATTGAAATATATTCTCTCAGCACATCCCTCACATTGCTTCTTTCCACACGTTGCAATGCCATCCGAACTGCAACATCAGTCATCTCAGGGTTCCTTCTTACTGTGCCCACTGTGCACTCGCTGACACAACTTGCATGAGCACCATCAGCCCCTTATTGTGACTGTCTAAACACCGAATTATTTCCTTTATAGTGTGCATAATAAGGGTTACTCTCTCTCTCTCTCTCTCTCTCTCTCACACACACACACACACACACACACACACACACACACACACACACACACACAGCGCTAAGGGGAAATTACTCATCATGGAGAGAAGTGACAAGTGGAGTTCAACAGGGCTCGGTGTTGGCACCAATTATGTTTTTAGTTTATATAAATGACACAGACAGCAATATTGGAAATGGAAGCACCTAAATATGTTTGCTGATGATGCAAAAATACAAAGGGAAATTACAAACACGACTCTTGCATACAGCTACAAGAGGAATTAAACAAGCTTCATGAATGGAGCAATAGACTGCAAATGGAATTCAATGTGGACAAATGTCATGCAATAATATTGGGTAACAGTGAAAAAAGACCAGACTGGGACTATAAGTTCTGAAGTTCAACCCTACACTCATCAGAAAGGAAAAAGTATTTATGAGCGAGTATCAATAACAAACTATCACCGGCTGACCATATAAATGAAAAAGTTAGGAATATGTTCACACTGCTTGCTAATATGACGGTAGCATTCACATATATAAATGAAGACATGCTGACAAAGATAACATCATTCATTAGACTAACTCTGCAGTATGCATCTGTGGTCTGGAACCCGCATCTCAAAAGACATAAGATTGAAAAGGTACAAAGGGCCGCCACAAGATGGGCACCAAGTTTAAGGGACCTAAGCTGTGAAGAAAGACTCGGAAAATTAAACCTACAGGATAGAAGGAAAAGAGGCGACATGATTATGTTATATAAGTGCATGACAGGAAAAGAGAAAATAGACGTAAATGAGTTTATAACCTATGGGGATGCAAGATTAAGACACTGCAGAAGCTGTATATAAATACTGTAGAGGTGATAAAGACTTAAGGAACCTCGCAGGCCATCTCTTGTCGCGGCAACATCTGCACCACTGTTCCTGGCGGGACCAGCTCTCCGTAGCAGCCGTATCAGCCGAGGGGGCGGGACCTGTCTCTTCCACCTGGAGTCTGAGGGCCTACATTTGCCCACCAAGAGGTCGAGGCTCCTCCGCCATCCACCAGCAAGTAGACCACGGCCGACGACCCTCCCTGCGCCACTACCTGGATCAGGACCCTCTCTCCTATCGACCGTGACTGGGACTACCCTCCTTGACGTCCATCTGCTGCTGCTGGGGAGCTGGGCGAGCTTCCACCGCCATATTCCACCACGGGCAAGGGGGTTGAGGGCAGCGTCGGGGCGTTTTCCACCTGCAGTTCGTCGTCGACGCACCCTCCGTCGGCGCCGTGATTTCCTGCCCAGCTCTCTCGTCTCGCCCTGCCCTCGTCGACCATCGGGCAGCCAGCCTTACTATCAACTGTCAAGTCGCTCGGGGCTTCTTCCACCTGGAGCTCTTCGTCGGCGCCCCCTTCATCGGCGCCGCGATTTCCACCCAGCTCTCTCCTCCTGCCCTGCCCTTGTCGATCATCGGGCAACCGACCTCACCATCAACCGTCGCATCTTCCCCTCCCTCTGCCGCCTTTCCTTCGTTCGCCAGTCTGCCTGCCGTGCTATGCTCCAAAGGGAGCTTTTTCCTGCATCTTACCCTGACGGGCTTTTTGTTGGCCCGTGCCCCACCACAGTTGTGGGGCAAGTATCTACAGACAAACATAGACTTAAGGAAATTCAGTTTCCCAAATAAAGCAGTTGATCAGTGGAATGCACTACCGAAGGAAATAGTGTGTGCCAAAGTAATTCACAATTTTAGACATATATGATAAAAATGGTTCAAAACACGGGACGGTAATAGCCTGCCTCATTCCTAATGCTGTAAGGATACAATAAGGTAAGAGCAACTAGGTAAGAACACACACTAGTCTCCTATATGTTATGTCGATACTGAGGCCACACACACACACACACACACACACACACACACACACACACACCTCACCTCACCAGCTTCTTATATGTAATGTCAATTCTGAAGCGATAAATATAAACAAACAAGACAGTAAATCGCTAAGAAAGAGGAGCTACGAAGCCCTCCATGCTACTTAGAAGTCGTAAGAGATGGTTTTGTAGACTCTCTCTCTCTCTCTCTCTCTCTCTCTCTCTCTCTCTCTCTCTCTCTCTCTCTCGTATCATCAATACCTTTATGCTGTATTTTTAGTGAAGCAATCATGAAAAGTTGCCGGATTTTATTTTCAAAAGCATCGTCCAGTGTTTCAGAATGTGAAGACGGAAGTGCCATATACTTTTTGACAGACTGGACATGTCATGGAAAAATCCTTTATTTCTTTAGCAGACTCGGTGTTATAACAACGTACAGAATATGTAAAATATATACACAACTAACCCGTGAAACCTGGGTTGTAATCGGATGTAGTAGGCCTGCGGTGGCAATATGAGTCGCTGCGCCACGCATGCCCATCAGATCAAGAGTACCAATATTTTGGATGGTCTAATAAATCAAGGATTTTTATTGCTTCCATTGTACCGTAGCAGATTAGTTGCTTAGGCATGAAAAAATTATATAGCTGTAGTAATTAACTCTACCTATGCTACACATACCCTCACATATTGCACCCGTACCCCTACTCTACAACATAGTCATTTACCACAGGAATACAGTCTCCTGCCTCACAACATAATGAGTTACCACCGGAATACAATCTCTTGCCTCACAACGTAATCAGTTACCACCGGAATACAGTCTGTTGCTTCTACAGACATTTATATGCTAAATATTGTTTACGGTTTGCTGGACTTTGGGTGACAATACGTTAGGGTTACATTACAGTTTGTATGGGTTATGATGGGTTGAGCATTTTGTTTTTTTTTATGCAAGGAAGAAGGAACCAAAGGCCAGGAGCCTACAAACCGTTCCTTCCAAGGAAAAAAAAAAAACAATACAAAAGAAAGCCAAATTCAAGATCCGAACATTTCCAGATACCTGAACACACTGCGTTTGAAAGACTGGAGATCGTAGGAAGTAGGAAACACAGACAGAGAGAGAGACAGTTCCAGAGTTGACCTGTTGCATAAATGAAGGACTGGGAGTAACGGTTAACTCTTGCAGTAGAGAGCTGGACAGAAAAGGAATGAGAGTTTGTTGCTAGACGGGTGCTACGCACCCGTCGTAGAGGTAGAGGGATGCAAGCAGACAGTTCAGAGGAGCAGTGACCATTGAAGTAGCGATAGAAAAGAGATAAAGATGCAACAGTGCTGTGAAGAGACAGAGGTTGAAGGGAGCCAAACAGACAGTTCAGAGGAGCAGTGACCATTGAAGTAGCGATAGAAAAGAGATAAAGATGCAACAGTGCTGTGAAGAGACAGGTTGAAAGGAGCCAGTAAGAGGAGGAGAGTTAATGAGACGAAAAGCCTTTGACTCCACCCTATTGAGAAGAGCTGTATGTGGGGAGCATCCCCACACATAAGAGCTTGTACTTTACGCAGGGGCGAATAAACCCGTGTATAAAGTCAACAACTGCGCAGGGGTAAAGAAGGTACGGAGTCGGCATGTATGTATATACATAATCTCAAAATATGTAACAAAGAATCTATACTGATTTACTGACATCCGTATTTACACATTGCCCCTGTAACATATTTATCATAGTGTGTTCACAGTCAGTCATTTACATTCATAACCATCAAATTGCATCCCTTACCTTCATATACTCCGGTTGCAAAGCATTCATAATAGCGCGGCAAGTATCGGGAATAATCTTCCGAAGTGCCTGTGCAGAGATAGCAGCCGAATATTTGAGATCCTCATATGAACGTCCTGTTGCTAAATGTCTCAGTGTTGCAGTTAGGCGCTCATCTGATGTTATGGCTCTGCTCATCCACGTATCGATTCGCTCTGTCCTTGGAGCAACCAGTGACAGGGGATTCCTCTATGCGTCTTCGTCCATTCTGAGGTAGTTATGTCAGTCTCCTGGCTCAAGTCGGAGCTGTTGTAACAGATTCGTATGCGAAAACTGATCTCGTTTTTGCAGCCAATCCTTCGTCCATTTTGTTCTTTTTAATTTTCTCTTCCTTTTGTACTAAGCCACAGCGCACAGACCCAACAGCATCAACTCCTCTTCGCCGGGTGAAGCTGCCATGTCCTCCTTGTTCATCGTCTCAGCCAAACTGATGCATGACAGACTGAATAATGTGTGAAGTCACTTTGCATAACCCTGGTAGCACAGGTCCCTGTCACTTCAACTTGAGCAATATTTGTGCAAACTGGCATGTGACAAATGAACTGAGAGAGCTCTCTGAGCGTGTATGGGGGCTTTAGGATAGAATTTCTGGCAAACGTACCGACAAAGATGTTTGCTTTTCCACGTGGGTCATTTATAATGTTTGAAGATTTTAGTGTGGGAATGGGTGATGACTTGTTAAAGTCATTACCGGTATTGAAAGAACCGAGAGTTGACCAGAATATTCTACTGTCATTAGGATTATTTAATGGTCTGGATGCTTGGTTGTGAGGGAAGTTTGATTTTGCGAGATTTGAAATGAGTCATTCACAAGTTACTAGTTATGCTTCATGAATTACCATAGATATAGGGCATTTTTTTTTACAGTGCAGTACCGAAAGACATATATATATATATATATATATATATATATATATATATATATATATATATATATATATATATATATATATATATATATCACACATACTGCCACCTTCTTTGACATCTTTCATGACGGCTGGGTGTCTGGGCCCGGGAGTCCTCCGTTCCTGCTAGAAAGCCTCTCACCTTCCCTACCCCAATACAGGGAAGGACCCTTCTTCAGCTTTGTACAGGCTGATAGTGTTGCAATCCAGTGCCAGAAAGGTGCTTGAGAGGATGAATTAGTGCCGCCGGCTTTCCTAATGGACTGAGCATGACTGCTGCCTGTCTGAGGTTCAGTGTGGATTCTGCCCTGGGAGGGGGGGATCTGATGTTCTCTAGTATGACTAGCACATCCACTATCAGCAGCAGATACTCCTGGCAGTCATTGTGGAACTCCAGGGGTCCTTTGATTCTGCTTCCCATGACAGGATCCTTTACAAGTTGTGTCGTCTTGGCGCCACAAGCTCTGCACTTGCTTGGGTACAGTACAGAGTTTTTGGGAGGAGCGGTCTTTTTCCATCTCTCTTGGGGGTAGCCCACTTACTCCTACCCCATCCGTGTCAAGTGGGGAGTAGGCTACCACAGAGATCTGTTCTCAGTCCCTTTCTTTTTAATGTCTGAATTTCTGACCTCATCCTCTGGAGTACCCACCCTGGTCTAGCCTATGCCGATGATGTTTCCATCCTCTGAAGTGCTGCCTCATTATGGGAGGCCCAACATCACCTCCAGCAATTCGTGGATGCCTTTGCCACCTGGGATGCAGACTCAGGATTTACATTTAATGCACAAATGAGTGCTTTTATGTGCTTCAGCCATTTGAGGTTCCCCTCCATGCCGATGATTTGGCTTGCTGGGGAGCCTCGCACCCTATTGACCCGGAGTAAGTTTCCCAGCCTCCATCTAGATGGACCCCTTCTCACCTGGGCCCCTCATAATGAATATCTTTGGTCAATATGCCTAAGACACCTGGACATCATGAAGTGTGTTGCAGGAGTTCACTGAGATGCTCACTGAAGTACTCTCCTTTGCTTGTATCTGGCATTCATCCACAGCAGGCTTTCATATGATTCCTCCCTTTATAAACTGGCTGCCCAGACTCACCTCAAGGAGTTGGGTGTTGTCCAGAACACTGCACTTTGCCTTGCTCTGGGTGCTTTTAGGTCCACTTCATGCGGAGTCTTGGGTGATATCTCTTTCCATCTATCGCATGGAGTTGGACTGTCAGCTGCTCCGGTGCATTTCTGCTCTTACCTCAAACCACCCAGTCTTCTCCCTCTACCATCTCCCCATGGTCCTTCACCACCCCCCAGACCACGAGTGTGGTTACCCGTTGTTCTCTGAAACATCCACACATGCCACACCCTATCTCTAGACTTCCCCTGGCCCACCCCAGCTGTCCCTCTTCTCCCTGTCCCCCCTTGGATGGATTTGTTTCCCCCCATCTCCTAGTGCTGTTCCTGAAGTCAGCTGATGCAGTCTTGGCACAGCAGCTCTTCCTTAAATTGGACTCCTTTAGAATTTTCACAGATGGGCCCTACTCCCCCCTCCCCCATTTTCCTTTGCCTCGGTCGCCTATTTTGAGGACCGTTCCTCATACCAAACCTGGTCTTTCAAGGAGCAGGATGATGTCCTGACTGCAGAACTCTAGCCATCCCCCAGGCCCTCAAGTTTGTACGGACCTTCCTCCACCCTCAACCAGTGGCTTTACGTACCTAGTCTCCTTTGCCTTTTACCCTCTTCCTCTCAGATCGTCCAGTGACTTATGTAAGGAGTGGCCATGTTATTTTGCCCCTCCTCCCTGTCACTTTTGCCTTCAGTGGATCCCCTTACATGTAGGCATCTGTAGAAATGAAATTGCAGATCCAGCAGCAAGCCGAGCACTGACCTCCAGCAGTTTGGTAACCATGACACCTGATACTGCCACATTCCTTAGCCTCGTATGAGGTGCCTGCATGTCATACTTGAATGAAAAGCTTGCGACTGACCTGGCTTCCTTCCACCTGGGATGTTTTCACACTAACTCCTTTGCACATCCTTGGGCTCGTAATCCATGTGGGGGTGATGTTGCCATCACCAGGTTCCAATTGGGCCACATGGGCTTCTCAGGTCCCATCTACAGTTTGGGTATGATAGAGCACCCTTGGTGCCAATGGTGTTTCTGGGTTGAAGAAACCATAGAACATTAATTCTTGTTGGGGTGCCCAAGGTTTAACTCCCTCCACATATTATTGAGAGACCATCTGGCATCTCTGAGTGTTTTCAACTTCTCTTCACATCCTTTTGCGAGAGGTGATAGGGACCAGTACCATCTGGATATGATTGAGCACCCTTGGTGCCAAATGCGTGTTCCTGGATTGAAGAAAGCATAGAATATTTCATGTTGCGGTGCCCAAGGTTCCACTCCCTCCGTACACTTTTAAGAGACCATCTGGCATCTGGGAGTTTTAAACTTCTCTTCACATCCTTTTGGGAGGAGGTGATGGGGACCCTCTGTTGCGCATCATGTCATGTGGTACATGCCTGACATCTGTAAAGCTAGGCAGCTGTCTCGCATATAACGAGGCCATACTTAGTCTGCAATGGAATGACACTGGGCTGTTATTTTGGCCACGTCCCTCAAACCCACAAGAAGATAAGTGTGTAGGTGGGCGATGATGAAGTATCATAGCTTGTGTGTGTGTGTGTGTGTGTGTGTGTTTAATGAATGTGTGGGTTTGCTTACCTAATATTGCTTACCTAGTATTGGTAAGTGGGGAAACACGAATATTTTCTTGTCAGGTCCCCACCTCTAATATACTGTGCCAGCCTTCCATTACTCATAACCTTTTATGTTTGTTGTACTTAGATTTGAACACGGCTATAGATGGTGCTGATATTACTTCTTCTGGTAACTGGTTCCACTCTTGCAGTGTGCGTATTGAAAACCAATTTCCCTTGAGTGTGGTTCTCCAGTGGTCTGGCACAGCCAGTTTGAAACTGTGCCCCATCAGGCTGATGCCACTAAATTTGAAGAACTTGGTGCAGGGGATGTCTTCGTGGCCGTGGACAATTTTGTACTCCTCGATCATGTCCTCCTTTTTCCTTCTGTCTTCCAGTGTCTGCAGGCCAAGGGCTTTACGCCTCTCCTCGTATGGTAGATCTGCATACTCTGGCACTAACTTGGTTGCTCTGTGCTGGACTTGCTTCAGCAACTTTATGTCTTCTATTAGGTAGGGTGACCAACACTGGGATGCATAATCCAATATCGGCCTCACCAGAGCAGTACACAGGGGCAGCAGGATCTCCCTCTCAATGTACGTGTACGAGAAGTTCATTTTAATTATCCCTAACCCGCTGTTGGCCTCGGCTGCCACCTTTGCCACGTGCATAGAGGACTTCAGGTCCGCTTAAATAAAGACACCCAAGTCCTTCTCCACCTGCGACTTTTCTAGCTCTCGTGCCAAGCCTTTAGTTGGTCCTGGGGTTCCCACGGCCGGAGTGCATAGTTTTACACTTGTCCACATTATTTGTTAGTAGCCACTTCCAGCTCCATTCTGACACCCGGTCCATATTCTTTGCAGTGCCTCATAGTCGTCCCGGGTCTTGATGGTTCTGTATATCTTGGCGTTGTCTGTGAACAGGCTTGCCAGTGACTCCAGGTTGTTCACAAGATCATTTATGTAAATAATGAAACGAACTGGGCTCACCACCGATCCCTGAGGTATGCCACTCTTCACTGGTAGCCATTCCAATAAGGCGCCCCTTATGGCCACCTGATGTGTCCTGTTGGCCAGAAAATTGGTTATCTATCTCTTCATATCCCCTGTTATATCCACAGCTTGCAGCTTCACCACCAGCCGTCGGTGAGGTACTCCTGAATTGGAGTGTATAAAAGCCCTCACTGCTTAGAGGCAAAGCGGGGATCCTCTCTTCAGCTCAGTGGTAACATGCGCGTGTGTGAAGCGTGAGGGCCTGAGTTCAAATCCTGGCCAGACCAGTGATTAATTTGTTAAGTTTCATTCCCACCTTTACATTGGTGGCAGTGGTGGGATTTTTCCTAGGAGTTAGGAATGAGTTGTGCTGTGCTGTTAATCAGCTCTACTCCCAGATTAATCACGAACCCCTAGCCAAAGAATTTAGTTTCCACGTTTCCATTTCTCAGCATGTTTGTATGCAAATTAGATTTGGAACGGTGCAAATTTTAGTACTAATTGCATGCCAAGAAAATATGCAAGATGGAGCATTTGTGCAAGCTTGAAGCAGAAATCTCCCCTCCCAATGATGACAATGAAATTAACACAACCTTAGAGAGACAGCAAGCAGATGTGTTACCTGATAGGCCTGACCAGCTTAGGAACAATGAGACTGAGGAATTCACAAGGATCATACTGTGACAGCAGGACATACTCCAAAAATTAGTAGATGTAGTGACAGAACTTAGAGCTAGAGATAACCCCACACAACCAACTGATAATGCCCCAAACCCAGTGAATCAGTCCCTTGGTATAAAGTGATCAGGGTTGTTACCAAAACTTACAAAATCCACAAAAACCTCCATCTACCGTGACTTTCACAGAAGCACCTAAGGTAACGCCTAAATCTCCCCAAACAGTTCGTTCAGTCTTAAAGCCATGAGACATTGCCTTGCTAGAATTAGAAGAATTGCATGGATTACGACCAGAGAGCCGACTAACTCGTTTCTTCGAAAATGTTGAATGTTGTGCCACTCTGCATCTTGAGAGAGTTGCTGTAGCTACAGCCAGGGTAGACTTAGATATTGCTGCCTTACTACAGACAAAAATCCAAAGGCAATCTTATAATTCTCACAAAACAGTTTTCTAGTCCACGTGACGAACAACAAGTTGGGAGAGCAATGAATCCAATGTGTATGATATCTCGGAAGACCTGAGAAAATTCGTGAATAGGCTGACCTGTATCATTTCCACCTTTCCATTGGTTGGCAGCGGTGTGGGGTGTGAGGCGAGGCCTTGAGGGCATTGATGTAGTTGTTGACTGCCTTATATCAGCTGCCTGTGTGGTTCGCGGGCTTCCCAAATGGTGGCCTCCAGTGTGCTATGCTACCACGTGTGTTTGAAACTGACCATTAATAACCAGGGGGAGAAAAGAGTGATGTAACGGTGTGTGTAAAAGCCCACGTTACTTGGAAGCAATGTGGGGATCCTCTCTTTGGCGCAGTGGTAACGTGCGTGCATATGAAACGTTAGGGCCCGCGTTCAAATCCTGGCCAAATCAGTGAGTAATTAATTTAATTTGTTAAGTTTCATTCCCACCTTTGCACTCCGTTGAATGCCTTTTCACAGTCCAAGTAATTACCATTCACCCAGACCTGGTTGTCTACTGCATTCACTGTCATCCAAGGATATCAGCATGTTAGTGAGGTAACTTCTCCCGGTTCTAAAACCATGTTGCGCAATACTCAGGATGTAGTTATTTTCCACGTGTTATAAGCTCCTCCCTGACAAAACTTTCCATAACTTTGAAAGTGATACAGGCCGGTAACTTAGCGCATTGCTCTTGCTACCCTTTTTGTGTAATGGCGTGATGTTAGCCCTTCTCCAGTCGTCAGTGTAATGCTAGGTGTTTGGGATCGGCTTCCCGTCCCTCTAACGCCTAGTGTGTAGCTGGGTTCCCTTTCTAGATCGGAGGTTAGACAAATAGGAGAGAGGCTGGACACAAAAACACCTTACATATGTATTACTAAGTTCGACAGTGGAACAGGTAGATGTCAAGACTACAGATACACTGGACAATTATAATGCATGGGTTAGATATGAGTTATGAGTATTGTGCAGGATACAATTCAAATCAATGTTGGGTCAGGTGAATAGCATTTAGGGCAGAAGTTTATTAACTATTATTGCAGGAAGTCCATGATACATTTATATGGATGGAGCAGGTGGCCCTATTACACTGCTGGTAGTTATTACTTTAACACTGGGGTCTGTGTATGATTTTAGTATGATACGGAGTTATTAGATGGTAGCGTATTCACTATAATAGACCAGTATTTCACTGCTAGGCTGTGTTCACGGCTTCACTTTTAATTCTGTTTACTCCCCCACTTTTATATTGTCACTGGTGTTTCTTACACTGACTTCCTACATATGGTTAATTCACTGTTCTGCCTTCACATCACTGAGTCACGAATGCTGTGTATTCACTGTCACTCCTTTTGGGTCTGGGCGTCGTGGCGGTCAGGTACAAGGGCGGGGGAAGTGTCCCAGTCCCCTTACTGATGGGGCTAGGTTCTGCCAGGGGCCTCTGTGTTCAGGGCCATGGGATCACGCGTAGGGGCGTCCTCTCTCATCTAGGGCTGTGGGTGGCGAAAATCCCCGTGCTCTCGGGACTTGGAGCGGGAGTACAGCCCTCAGGGCTGGGGCCAAATAACTGACTGAACTTCTCGCTCAGGTGCCTGACGGAGGACGATGATCTCCGGCGTCGGGGTGTAGGGAGGTCCCGCCCAGGGGTCCTGGGGGCGGTCTGGAGGTCCCGAGGGCTGGGGTCCCCGGTGTTCAGTGGCACCATCAGTAAGGGGCTGTGGCGCCTGCCTATGTCGGGGTCAGTCAGGTGAGGCCTCTCCGGATTTGGCTGCAGGGAGAAGAGGCCAGCGGAAGCGACGGGACCTCTCCAGTATTCCTCCAGGCTGGGGACTCCCTCTGAGTTGTAGGTCGGCGAACAGGGTTCAGCACCTGACGGAGGAGCGGCTACAGGCCGTCTCCTGCCGTAGGGCCCGGCTACTGGCCATGGCCTTCTAGGGGCGTGGCTACAGGCCGTCGTTAAGGCCCGACTTCTGGCCGTGGCCTGGGGGAGGGGGCGGCTACAAGCCGACTCGGGTGCACCTTCAGAGCAGCTACAGGCCGTCGCCTGATGAAGGCAGGAGCAGCTACAGGCCATCTCCTGACTTCCCTCAGAGCGGCTACAGGCCATCTCCTTCAGGAGGGTTGAGCGGCTACAGGCCGTCTCGGGGAGGACACCTTCAGAGCAGCTACAGGCCATCTCCTAATTTCCCTCAGAGCGGCTACTGGCCGTTACCTTCAGGAGCGTTGAGTGGCTACAGGCCGTTTCGGCGAGGACACCTTCACAGAGGCTACAGGCTTTCTCCTGTTTTCCCTCAGAGCGCCTACAGGCTTTCTCCTGTTTTCCCTCAGAGCGCCTACAGGCCGTCTTTTTCAGGAAGGTTGAGCAGCTACAGGCCGACTCGAGAAGGGCACCTTCAGAGCGGCTACAGGCTGTCTCCTGACAAAGGCGGGAGTGGCTACCGGTCATCTCCTGTTTTCCCTCAGAGCAGCTACAGGCCGTCTCCTTCAGGAGGGTTGAGCGGCTATAGGCCATCTCAAGGGTGCTGACTGGAGCTGGAGTAACAACTCCACCCCGATGTTGGCTGGGGATGGCTCGCCCGGAAGGTAGTCTAGTATTCCTGCTATGGTGGCGGCGGGCGAGCTCCGGGTTATAGGGGCGCACGGCCCGAACGGACTAATGTCATTGTCGCCCTGAGTCCTGTCGTGCTGTGGGCTCCTTCTAGGGGTGTTGGGTCCACCCCTGTGGCACTATACTGTATTTTACCACCGTTTGCTGGGAAAAAGTCACGTCCCTGTGACTGGAGGTGGTAAATTTTGGTGTCGTAGGTGTGGTAGACTGGTTGTAGATGTTGGAAGAGGACGTGCCAGGCTGTGGTGGCTGAGTTCTCGTCTAGCTGCTTGTCACAGGTGATGAAGAGGGTGGATGAGTCGATGGAGGAGTGGAGGAGTCGTATGAGGTGGTGAGATCCTCAGACTCGTTTCCGTCCAAAGGGCGGCGCCCATATGGCTCGTCGAATCCTCATGGTACTAGGTGTTATCTTCTGGGCAGGGCTGTGTTGCATGCTGGAGAAGGATGGTGAGTGTGGCATTTTATGCCGGGGTAATGTTGCGTGGCGTCTCTGGGGAGTGTAGGTGGCTGGGATTTGGGCCTGGTATATCATGAGTGTGAGATGATTTAGAGCAGGGGTAGGGGTGTGATTTTGCTGCAAGGTGGGTGGGGTGGGAGAGTGGGTGTATTGGGCGGGTGGGCAGGAGAGGCGGCCGGAGCGTGTGATGTTGTTTTAAGGGTGGGTGTGGGCAGTGATGTGAGCATGAGGTGTCTGCGCATGTATGAGGTGCGTGGGGCGAGTGCGGGCGGCTGTGGGGTGGTAGGAGTGTGGGCGGCGCGGGGAGCGGAGTGTAGGGTGAGTGGGTGGGGGCGTCATGGGAGCGTGGGCAGTGCAGGTGGAGTTGGGGGTGGGAGACAAGGCAGGTGGGGCCAAGGGGGCATGTGCGGGCAGTGGGCTGGGAGATGCGGTGGCAGTGGTGGGTGACAGCTGGGGCAGGGGTGTGGTGGGCGGAGGGGGTGCAGGGGTGTGGGTGGGACATGCGGTGCTGGGCGTGGGAGAGGTGGCAGCGGGTGGTGAGGAGGTGGGAGAGTGGTGGGAAGTTGGTGGTGTCGGAGGGTTTTCAGGTGAGGTGGGATTCGGCATGACGGAAGGTGAGGTGGAGGTGGCGGGGGAGGGGGAGGGAGAGAGAGAGATGGCGAGGGGGAGATGTAGCAATCATAGGAGGTAGAGGGAAGTGGCACAGGGGTAGTGGGTGGGATGGAGCATGGGGCCGGGGCGGTGGGGGCAGAAGTGCAAAAAGGGAGCACATGCCGGTTTCAGAGAGTGCAGGGAGTGCCGTGGTACTCGACGGTCACCTGATAGGGGTTAGGGACGTGGATGATGGTGCGGGGCCCCATGAAGCACAGTGCAAGCCTCTGGGGGGTGGGGAGCTGGGGTATCATAACTGTGTCACCCGGCTTATAGGGGTTGGAGGCAGTGACGGGGTGGAGGACCAGGTTATTTTGGAGGTGGGTCAGCCAACGTTTGAGATGGTGTAATGGGTCTGATGTGGGGGTTGAAGCGGGGGGTTGCAAATGCTGCCAAAGGGGCAGGAAGAGGGGTATTTTCCCAAACACTCTTTCATACGGTGAAATTCCGTCCTCTGAGGGGCAGGAGTTGATGTCCCATTGTATGATTTTTACATGGGCAGGCCAGTCATCATCTTTGGTGACTTCTATCTGGGTGTGTGCGATGGCTTTGCTCGCATATGGCATTTCCTTGGGGCCAGTAAGGGGGTGAGTGGGAGATGTTATAGCCGAATATGTGGGCCAGCTCCTCCCAGATCTTACTGGTGAACTCGGGTGTGTTATCGGAGTGGATCGCTTGTGGGATATCGAAATACGGGAATACGTGCCGAATCAGGGCGTCAGCCACTGCAACAGCATGATGTTCCTTCACTGGGCAGGCTATGACGAATTTGGAGTATGTATCGACTAACGTGATCACGTACCTATAGCCCGATTTCGGGGGTAAGGGTCCCACTACATTGATTGCCAATAGCTGCCAAGGTTTGTGGGTGGTAATATGGCCCGATGGACCGGCGGTATGGGTGATGTCTTTCCCGAGGGCGCATGCTCGGCAGGATTGGATAATTTCCTTGGCAAGGGTGGAAGGACTGGGTGCCCAGTAGGTGCCATTAAAGACCTGCAGGAGTTTTTTTGTGCCCAGGTGGATGTCGTTGTGCGTGTGCAGGTGTCGGAGGGTGTCGAGGGCGGCGTCGGGGGCTAGGATGACATGCCCAGATGGGGTAAGCAAGTGGTCGCCCTGGCGATACAGTCTCTTGAAAAGGTGCTGGGGGATCCAGGGGGGGTCGCTCCTTGCGATGCCACTGCTGGATGAGATCTGGTTCCGGCTGGGCAGCATTTATGAGGAGCCGAGAAAGAGTGTCTGCGTTGGTGTGGAGTTTGCCAGGCCGGTATGAGATTTCATAACTGAACTCCTCCAGGGTCTCACGCCATCGGATGAGCTGGGCATTGTGGGTGTGAGATTGCCGCAGCCACTGGAGGGACTGGTGATCAGTGATTATGGTAATTTGGGTCCCTGATAGATACGCCCGGAAGTGCTCAAGTGCCCAGATGATGCTCAGGCACCCTCTTGGTGGCGGCATAGTTTTTTTTCCACCTGATTGAGGGTACGACCGGCACAGGCGATGATATGCTCGTGGCCCTCTTGGACTTGCACTAGCACAGCCCGATCGCCATTAGGGAAACGTCTGTATAGAGCCAGAATGGGAGGGCATAATTGGGGAAGGCCATGATGGGGGCAGAAACGAGTTTACCCTTAAGTTGTTGGAAGGTGGCTCATCTCGTCCATCCAGATGAATGGTTCTCCCTTACGGGTCAGGTTGTGGAGGGGTTTGGCAATTTGGGCGAACTCCTTCACAAAACAGCGGTAATAGGACGTCAGGCTGAGGAAGGCTTGAATCCCATAAAAGTCTGTGGTGGGGGTATGACCGTGATGGTGTGGAGTTTGTCTGGGTCAGGAGATATGCCAGCCTGGGGGATGACGTGCCCCAGAATGAGGTGGTTCTGGTGGCCAGGACACACTTGGTTGGCCGGAGTTTGAGGCCTGCCTGTCGGATCCTGGTGAAAACCTGGCAGAGGCGCTGCAGGTGGTCGGCCCAGGTCTGGCTGAAGACTCTGATGTCATCCAAGTACGTGAGACAGATCTCCCACATGAGGCCACTGAGGACAGATTCCATTAATCTGGAGAAGGTGGCAGGGGCGTTACAAAGGCCAAAGGGCAAAACATTAAATCCGTAATGTTTCCCATTCCTGGTTGAGAAGGCGGTTTTTTGTCTGTCCTCCGATCGGACCAGGACCTGCCAATATCCTGATTGGAGGTCAAAGATAGAGAACCAGGAGGTGTCGTATAGGGAATCCAGGGAGTCATCTATGTGCGGGAGTGGAGTGGCATCCTTGGTGGTTGTCATTAAGCTGGTGGTAATTGACGCAGAACTACATCGTACCATCCTTTTTCTTCACGAGGACGATGGGGGAGGACCTGGGGCTGGTGGAGGAGGAGACAACTCTGGCTTCGATCATCTCCTGTATCTGGCGGTCTTCCTCTTCCTGCTGTTTGGGATTCTTCTGCCAGGATGGCTGCCAGATTGGTGGGCCTGTCATATGGATCTTATGAACCAGGTGGGTGGTGTGTCCAATGTTGGTGGATCCCACCGCGAACAGATCCTGGAAGTCCAGGAGGAGGCTTCGGAGGGTATCTGACTGGTGTGTGGAGAGATGGTCGGGGATGGGGGACAGAAGGCCGGGGGAGTGGGAGGGGGCGGGGGCGCAGGGCTCGGCTTCCTTCATCTCTCTGATTATGAGCCCTTTAGGGAGGGTGAGGGGCGAGGGGGCGAGGTTGGCAATCCAGACTGCCGTGTAATGAGGCGGAAGGAAGGTTGGGAGCAGAAGGCAGGCCGAGAGGGTTCCAGGTGGCAGGAGTGGGGAGAATAAGACAGAGGTGCCTGAGGGCCGGTTGAGGGGCAACCAGGCTTCATGGTGGGGGGGAATGGTGACGGCAGAGGAAATGGTGGCGGGGAAAGGGGGAGAAGGGGGGGACATCAGGGGGGGAGGAAAGAGGGGGGGCAGGGGGAGGGATATTGGGGGAGGAGGAAAGAGGGGGGAGGGACATCAGGGGGGGGAGGAAAGAGGGTGGGAGAGTCTTCCGGCAGGGGCCGTGGTGTGCAGGTGCAGACGACACGAGGGGGTGGGGGGTCAGGCGATTTTTGAAACTGGAGCTGTCTGTTGCGGCAATCAATGGTGGCTCCTAACTTCTGCAATAGGTCCAACCCCAATTATCCATCGTAATTGTGACAGGAAGAGTCGAATACTATGAACTTATGCTGGGTCGACACTGGCTGAAGGCTGTCGACGCGCAGGGCCCGTGTTTCCCCACCGATTGTCAGGGGGCCATCCCCCGCATCCACAAGGTGAGTAGCCGTTGGGAATCAACGGGCCAAAGGTCGATTTGTGAAGGGAGAAGTAGTGGCTATACAGGCAGGATCTGGCCACTCCCATATCATCCAGAAGTCTGGCTTTGACCCCGTTCAGCTTCATTTTGTGGTAAACTGGGGGGCGGTATCTGGGGGAAGTGGTCCCCGCCACCGTGGGAAGGTGCGGGGGCGGTCCTAAAAATCCAACTGTCTGGGGTTTCCTTCTTCCTTCCCCGGCTCCTGTTCCCCAGGTTCGGTCTCCTCCATGGGTGCGGGTTCATCCTCTGTTGCCCCATTCTCTAGAGAGGAAACTTTACGTTGGCCTGGGGTGGTGGTTTTATGTCATGCAGCTTTCAGTTGATCTCTGATATCTTGTAGTGGGCACCTGGAGCTGCATACGGAGAACTCCCAGGGATTCACTAGGATGAGGTTGGGGTTTTCCCTGTGGCTGGGACGCTGGTCTGTGGGGTGTGCTCTCGCCAGGCTGGGTGCTGGGGTGGGGCTGGTGCGGGGCATAGGCGGATGTGGCTTGACTGGGGGAGCCGGGATATTCGTGAGAAACATTTTTACCACGTTGATTTGCTGGGGTGCCGGGTGGGAGGTCAAGAGGCGATGTATCAGTTGGACAACCTTATCCATGTCTCCAGTCAGGTCATGGATCCTAAAGTGCGTCTTGACCATGCTGGGGACCACTCTAAGAAGGGTATTAAAGGTGTGTTGCTCCCGGGTTTCATCATCTGCCTCTGGCTAGGCAGCAGTGACCAGGCATCTGGCCTGGATTAAAGTATCATCCAAGTTTCCATCGAAAGTCAAACTATCCAGGTGGGATAGTGCCACCACTTTACCTAGTGATGAGGTGATGGCTTGAATCACGAGTTTCGTGAAATTCTCCCAGGTGAGCCCCGGGACGATCTTGGGTGCTATATTAGCTGCCACTTTGCCCAGTAGCGGGAGTGTGACTGCAATTTTCTGCTTGTCATCCTCGAAACCGATATCTAGCAAAGGTTTAATAATTGCCAGGTATGTGTGCACATCATACTGTTCGGGGTCGAACTTAGGTAATTGCACATGTGGTTTGGTTGCCATTTTGCCAGTATTTCCTGATTACCTTTCTCGTATACCCGGGTCAAGAACCACTGCTGTCCACCAGCGTAATGCTAGGTGTTTGGGGTCGGCTTCCCGTCCCTCTAACGCCTAGTGTGTAGCTGGGTTCCATTTCTAGACCGGAGCTTAGACAAACAGGAGAGAGGCAGGACACAAAAACTCAAAGCAACACCTTACATATGTATTACTAAATTCGACAGTGGAACAGGTAGATGTCAGACTACAGATACACTGGACAATATTATTATAATACATGGTTTAGATATGGGTTATGGGTATCACGCAGGATACTATTCAAATCAAGGTTGGGTCAGGTGCATAGCACTTAGGGCAGAAGTTTATTAACTATTATCGCAGGAAGTCCATGGTACATTTATATGGATGGAGCGGTTGGCCCTATTACACTGCTGGTAGTTATTATTTTAACACTGGGGTCTGTGTATGATTTTAGTATGATACGGAGTTATTAGATGGTAGCGTATTCACTATAATAGACCAGTATTTCACTGCTAGGCTGTGTTCACGGCTTCACTTTTAATTCTGTTTACTCCCCCACTTTTATATTGTCACTGGTGTTTCTTACACTGACTTCCTACATATGGTTAATTCACTGTTCTGCCTTCACATCACTGAGTCACGAATGCTGTGTATTCACTGTCACTCCTTTTGGGTCTGGGCATCGTGGCGGTCAGGTACAAGGGCGGGGGAAGTGTCCCAGTCCCCTTACTGATGGGGCTAGGTTCTGCCAGGGGCCTCTGTGTTCAGGGCCATGGGATCACGCGTAGGGGCGTCCTCTCTCATCTAGGGCTGTGGGTGGCGAAAATCCCCGCGCTCTCGGGGCTTGGAGCGGGAGTACAGCCCTCAGGGCTGGGGCCAAATAACTGACTGAACTTCTCGCTCAGGTGCCTGACGGAGGACGATGATCTCCGGCGTCGGGGTGTAGGGAGGTCCCGCCCAGGGGTCCTGGGGGCGGTCTGGAGGTCCCGAGGGCTGGGGTCCCCGGTGTTCAGTGGCACCATCAGTAAGGGGCTGTGGCGCCTGCCTATGTCGGGGTCAGTCAGGTGAGGCCTCTCCGGATCTGGCTGCAAGGAGAAGAGGCCAACGGAAGCGACGGGACCTCTCCAGTATTCCTCCAGGCTGGGGACTCCCTCTGAGTTGTAGGTCGGCGAACAGGGTTCAGCACCTGACGGAGGAGCGGCTACAGGCCGTCTCCTGCCGTAGGGCCCGGCTACTGGCCATGGCCTTCTAGGGGCGTGGCTACAGGCCGTCGTTAAGGCCCGACTTCTGGCCGTGGCCTGGGGGAGGGGGCGGCTACAAGCCGACTCGGGTGCACCTTCAGAGCAGCTACAGGCCGTCGCCTGATGAAGGCAGGAGCAGCTACAGGCCATCTCCTGACTTCCCTCAGAGCGGCTACAGGCCATCTCCTTCAGGAGGGTTGAGCGGCTACAGCCCGTCTCGGGGAGGACACCTTCAGAGCAGCTACAGGCCATCTCCTAATTTCCCTCAGAGCGGCTACTGGCCGTTACCTTCAGGAGGGTTGAGTGGCTACAGGCCGTTTCGGCGAGGACACCTTCAGAGAGGCTACAGGCTTTCTCCTGTTTTCCCTCAGAGCGCCTACAGGCCGTCTTTTTCAGGAAGGTTGAGCAGCTACAGGCCGACTCGAGAAGGGCACCTTCAGAGCGGTTACAGGCTGTCTCCTGACAAAGGCGGGAGTGGCTACCGGTCATTTCCTGTTTTCCCTCAGAGCAGCTACAGGCCGTCTCCTTCAGGAGGGTTGAGCAGCTATAGGCCATCTCAAGGGTGCTGACTGGAGCTGGAGTAACAACTCCACCCCGATGTTGGCTGGGGATGGCTCGCCTGGAAGGTAGTCTAGTATTCCTGCTATGGTGGCGGCGGGCGAGCTCCGGGTTATAGGGGCGCACGGCCCGAACGGACTAATGTCGTTGTCGCCCTGAGTCCTGTCGTGCTGTGGGCTCCTTCTAGGGGTGTTGGGTCCACCCCTGTGGCACTATACTGTATTTTACCACCGTTTGCTGGGAAAAAGTCACGTCCCTGTGACTGGAGGTGGTAAATTTTGGTGTCGTAGGTGTGGTAGACTGGTTGTAGATGTTGGAAGAGGGCGTGCCAGGCTGTGGTGGCTGAGTTCTCGTCTAGCTGCTTGTCACAGGTGATGAAGAGGGTGGATGAGTTGATGGAGGAGTGGAGGAGTCGTATGAGGTGGTGAGATCCTCAGACTCGTTTCCGTCCAAAGGGCGGCGCCCATATGGCTCGTCGAATCCTCATGGTACTAGGTGTTATCTTCTGGGCAGGGCTGTGTTGCATGCTGGAGAAGGATGGTGAGTGTGGCATTTTATGCCGGGGTAATGTTGCGTGGCATCTCTGGGGAGTGTAGGTGGCTGGGATTTGGGCCTGGTATATCATGAGTGTGAGATGATTTAGAGCAGGGGTAGGGGTGTGATTTTGCTGGAAGGTGGGTGGGGTGGGAGAGTGGGTGTATTGGGCGGGTGGGCAGGAGAGGCGGCCGGAGCGTGTGATGTTGTTTTAAGGGTGGGTGTGGGCAGTGATGTGAGCATGAGGTGTCTGCGCATGTATGAGGTGCGTGGGGCGAGTGCGGGCGGCTGTGGGGTGGTAGGAGTGTGGGCGGCGCGGGGAGCGGAGTGTAGGGTGAGTGGGTGGGGGGCGTCATGGGAGCATGGGCAGTGCAGGTGGAGTTGGGGGTGGGAGACAAGGCAGGTGGGGCCAAGGGGGCATGTGCGGGCAGTGGGCTGGGAGATGCGGTGGCAGTGGTGGGTGACAGCTGGGGCAGGGGTGTGGTGGGCGGAGGGGGTGCGGGGGTGTGGGTGGGACATGCGGTGCTGGGCGTGGGAGAGGAGGCAGCGGGTGGTGAGGAGGTGGGAGAGTGGTGGGAAGTTGGTGGTGTCGGAGGGTTTTCAGGTGAGGTGGGATGCGGCATGACGGAAGGTGAGGTGGAGGTGGCGGGGGAGGGAGGGAGAGAGAGAGATGGCGAGGGGGAGATGTAGCAATCATAGGAGGTAGAGGGAAGTGGCACAGGGGTAGTGGGTGGGATGGGGCATGGGGCCGGGGCGGTGGGGGCAGAAGTGCAAAAAGGGAGCACATGCCGGTTTCAGAGAGTGCAGGGAGTGCCGTGGTACTCGACGGTCACCTGATAGGGGTTAGGGACGTGGATGATGGTGCGGGGCCCCATGAAGCACAGTGCAAGCCTCTGGGGGGTGGGGAGCTGGGCTATCATAACTGTGTCACCCGGCTTATAGGGGTTGGAGGCAGTGACGGGGTGGAGGACCAGGTTATTTTGGAGGTGGGTCAGCCAACGTTTGAGATGGTGTAATGGGTCTGATGTGGGGGTTGAAGCGGGGGGTTGCAAATGCTGCCAAAGGGGCAGGAAGAGGGGTATTTTCCCAAACACTCTTTCATACGGTGAAATTCCGTCCTCTGAGGGGCAGGAGTTGATGTCCCATTGTATGATTTTTACATGGGCAGGCCAGTCATCATCTTTGGTGACTTCTATCTGGGTGTGTGTGATGGCTTTGCTCGCATATGGCATTTCCTTGGGGCCAGTAAGGGGGTGAGTGGGAGATGTTATAGCCGAATATGTGGGCCAGCTCCTCCCAGATCTTACTGGTGAACTCGGGTGTGTTATCGGAGTGGATCGCTTGTGGGATACCGAAATACGGGAATACGTGCCGAATCAGGGCGTCAGCCACTGCAACAGCATGATGTTCCTTCACTGGGCAGGCTATGACGAATTTGGAGTATGTATCGACTAACGTGATCACGTACCTATAGCCCGATTTCGGGGGTAAGGGTCCCACTACATTGATTGCCAATAGCTGCCAAGGTTTGTGGGTGGTAATATGGCCCGATGGACCGGCGGTATGGGTGATGTCTTTCCCGAGGGCGCATGCTCGGCAGGATTGGATAATTTCCTTGGCAAGGGTGGAAGAAGTGGGTGCCCAGTAGGTGCCATTAAAGACCTGCAGGAGTTTTTTTGTGCCCAGGTGGATGTCGTTGTGCGTGTGCAGGTGTCGGAGGGTGTCGAGGGCGGCGTCGGGGGCTAGGATGACATGCCCAGATGGGGTAAGCAAGTGGTCGCCCTGGCGATACAGTCTCTTGAAAAGGTGCTGGGGGATCCAGGGGGGGTCGCTCCTTGCGATGCCACTGCTGGATGAGATCTGGTTCCGGCTGGGCAGCATTTATGAGGAGCCGAGAAAGAGTGTCTGCGTTGGTGTGGAGTTTGCCAGGCCGGTATGAGATTTCATAACTGAACTCCTCCAGGGTCTCACGCCATCGGATGAGCTGGGCATTGTGGGTGTGAGATTGTCGCAGCCACTGGAGGGACTGGTGATCAGTGATTATGGTAATTTGGGTCCCTGATAGATACACCCGGAAGTGCTCAAGTGCCCAGATGATGCTCAGGCACCCTCTTGGTGGCGGCATAGTTTTTTTTCCACCTGATTGAGGGTACGACCGGCACAGGCGATGATATGCTCGTGGCCCTCTTGGACTTGCACTAGCACAGCGCCGATCGCCATTAGGGAAACGTCTGTATAGAGCCAGAATGGGAGGGCATAATTGGGGAAGGCCATGATGGGGGCAAAAACGAGTTTACCCTTAAGTTGTTGGAAGGTGGCTCATCTCGTTCATCCAGATGAATGGTTCTCCCTTACGGGTCAGGTTGTGGAGGGGTTTGGCAATTTGGGCGAACTCCTTCACAAAACAGCGGTAATAGGACGTCGGGCTGAGGAAGGCTTGAATCCCATAAAAGTCTGTGGTGGGGGTATGACCGTGATGGTGTGGAGTTTGTCTGGGTCAGGAGATATGCCAGCCTGGGGGATGACGTGCCCCAGAATGAGGTGGTTCTGGTGGCCAGGACACACTTGGTTGGCCGGAGTTTGAGGCCTGCCTGTCGGATCCTGGTGAAAACCTGGCAGAGGCGCTGCAGGTGGTCGGCCCAGGTCTGGCTGAAGACTCTGATGTCATCCAAGTACGTGAGACAGATCTCCCACATGAGGCCACTGAGGACAGATTCCATTAATCTGGAGAAGGTGGCAGGGGCGTTACAAAGGCCAAAGGGCAAAACATTAAATCCGTAATGTTTCCCATTCCTGGTTGAGAAGGCGGTTTTTTGTCTGTCCTCCGATCGGACCAGGACCTGCCAATATCCTGATTGGAGGTCAAAGATAGAGAACCAGGAGGTGTCGTATAGGGAATCCAGGGAGTCATCTATGTGCGGGAGTGGAGTGGCATCCTTGGTGGTTGTCATTAAGCTGGTGGTAATTGACGCAGAACTACATCGTACCATCCTTCTTTCTTCACGAGGACGATGGGGGAGGACCTGGGGCTGGTGGAGGAGGAGACAACTCTGGCTTTGATCATCTCCTGTATCTGGCGGTCTTCCTCTTCCTGCTGTTTGGGATTCTTCTGCCAGGATGGCTGCCAGATTGGTGGGCCTGTCATATGGATCTTATGAACCAGGTGGGTGGTGTGTCCAATGTTGGTGGATCCCACCGCGAACAGATCCTGGAAGTCCAGGAGGAGGCTTCGGAGGGTATCTGACTGGTGTGTGGAGAGATGGTCGGGGATGGGGGACAGAAGGCCGGGGGAGTGGGAGGGGGAGGGGGCGCAGGGCTCGGCTTCCTTCATCTCTCTGATTATGAGCCCTTTAGGGAGGGTGAGGGGCGAGGGGGCGAGGTTGGCAATCCAGACTGCCGTGTAATGAGGCGGAAGGAAGGTTGGGAGCAGAAGGCAGGCCGAGAGGGTTCCAGGTGGCAGGAGTGGGGAGAATAAGACAGAGGTGCCTGAGGGCCGGTTGAGGGGCAACCAGGCTTCATGGTGGGGGGGAATGGTGATGGCAGAGGAAATGGTGGCGGGGAAAGGGGGAGAAGGGGGGGGACATCAGGGGGGGAGGAAAGAGGGGGGCAGGGGGAGGGATATTGGGGGAGGAGGAAAGAGGGGGGAGGGACATCAGGGGGGGGAGGAAAGAGGGGGGGAGAGTCTTCCGGCAGGGGCCGTGGTGTGCAGGTGCAGACGACACGAGGGGGTGGGGGGTCAGGCGATTTTTGAAACTGGAGCTGTCTGTTGCGGCAATCAATGGTGGCTCCTAACTTCTGCAATAGGTCCAACCCCAATTATCCATCGTAATTGTGACAGGAAGAGTCGAATACTATGAACTTATGCTGGGTCGACACTGGCTGAAGGCTGTCGACGCGCAGGGCCCGTGTTTCCCCACCGATTGTCAGGGGGCCATCCCCCGCATCCACAAGGTGAGTAGCCGTTGGGAATCAACGGGCCAAAGGTCGATTTGTGAAGGGAGAAGTAGTGGCTATACAGGCAGGATCTGGCCGCTCCCGTATCATCCAGAAGTCTGACTTTGACCCCGTTCAGCTTCATTTTGTGGTAAACTGGGGGGCGGTATCTGGGGAAGTGGTCCCCGCCACCGTGGGAAGGTGCGGGGGCGGTCCTAAAAATCCAACTGTCTGGGGTTTCCTTCTTCCTTCCCCGGCTCCTGTTCCCCAGGTTCGGTCTCCTCCATGGGTGCGGGTTCATCCTCTGTTGCCCCATTCTCTAGAGAGGAAACTTTACGTTGGCCTGGGGTGGTGGTTTTATGTCATGCAGCTTTCAGTTGATCTCTGATATCTTGTAGTGGGCACCTGAAGCTGGATACGGAGAACTTCCAGGGATTCACTAGGATGAGGTTGGGGTTTTCCCTGTGGCTGGGACGCTGGTCTGTGGGGTGTGCTCTCGCCAGGCTGGGTGCTGGGGTGGGGCTGGTGCGGGGCATAGGCGGATGTGGCTTGACTGGGGGAGCCGGGATATTCGTGAGAAACATTTTTACCACGTTGATTTGCTGGGGTGCCGGGTGGGAGGTCAAGAGGCGATGTATCAGTTGGACAACCTTATCCATGTCTCCAGTCAGGTCATGGATCCTAAAGTGCGTCTTGACCATGCTGGGGACCACTCTAAGAAGGGTATTAAAGGTGTGTTGCTCCCGGGTTTCATCATCTGCCTCTGCCTAGGCAGCAGTGACCAGGCATCTGGCCTGGATTAAAGTATCATCCAAGTTTCCATCGAAAGTCAAACTATCCAGGTGGGATAGTGCCACCACTTTACCTAGTGATGAGGTGATGGCTTGAATCACGAGTTTCGTGAAATTCTCCCAGGTGAGCCCCGGGACGATCTTGGGTGCTATATTAGCTGCCACTTTGCCCAGTAGCGGGAGTGTGACTGCAATTTTCTGCTTGTCATCCTCGAAACCGATATCTAGCAAAGGTTTAATAATTGCCAGGTATGTGTGCACATCATACTGTTCGGGGTCGAACTTAGGTAATTGCACATGTGGTTTGGTTGCCATTTTGCCAGTATTTCCTGATTACCTTTCTCGTATACCCGGGTCAAGAACCACTGCTGTCCACCAGCGTAATGCTAGGTGTTTGGGGTCGGCTTCCCGTCCCTCTAACGCCTAGTGTGTAGCTGGGTTCCATTTCTAGACCGGAGCTTAGACAAACAGGAGAGAGGCAGGACACAAAAACTCAAAGCAACACCTTACATATGTATTACTAAATTCGACAGTGGAACAGGTAGATGTCAGACTACAGATACACTGGACAATATTATTATAATACATGGTTTAGATATGGGTTATGGGTATCACGCAGGATACTATTCAAATCAAGGTTGGGTCAGGTGCATAGCACTTAGGGCAGAAGTTTATTAACTATTATCGCAGGAAGTCCATGGTACATTTATATGGATGGAGCGGTTGGCCCTATTACACTGCTGGTAGTTATTATTTTAACACTGGGGTCTGTGTATGATTTTAGTATGATACGGAGTTATTAGATGGTAGCGTATTCACTATAATAGACCAGTATTTCACTGCTAGGCTGTGTTCACGGCTTCACTTTTAATTCTGTTTACTCCCCCACTTTTATATTGTCACTGGTGTTTCTTACACTGACTTCCTACATATGGTTAATTCACTGTTCTGCCTTCACATCACTGAGTCACGAATGCTGTGTATTCACTGTCACTCCTTTTGGGTCTGGGCGTCGTGGCGGTCAGGTACAAGGGCGGGGGAAGTGTCCCAGTCCCCTTACTGATGGGGCTAGGTTCTGCCAGGGGCCTCTGTGTTCAGGGCCATGGGATCACGCGTAGGGGCGTCCTCTCTCATCTAGGGCTGTGGGTGGCGAAAATCCCCGCGCTCTCGGGGCTTGGAGCGGGAGTACAGCCCTCAGGGCTGGGGCCAAATAACTGACTGAACTTCTCGCTCAGGTGCCTGACGGAGGACGATGATCTCCGGCGTCGGGGTGTAGGGAGGTCCCGCCCAGGGGTCCTGGGGGCGGTCTGGAGGTCCCGAGGGCTGGGGTCCCCGGTGTTCAGTGGCACCATCAGTAAGGGGCTGTGGCGCCTGCCTATGTCGGGGTCAGTCAGGTGAGGCCTCTCCGGATCTGGCTGAAGGGAGAAGAGGCCAACGGAAGCGACGGGATCTCTCCAGTATTCCTCCAGGCTGGGGACTCCCTCTGAGTTGTAGGTCGGCGAACAGGGTTCAGCACCTGACGGAGGAGCGGCTACAGGCCGTCTCCTGCCGTAGGGCCCGGCTACTGGCCATGGCCTTCTAGGGGCGTGGCTACAGGCCGTCGTTAAGGCCCGACTTCTGGCCGTGGCCTGGGGGAGGGGGCGGCTACAAGCCGACTCGGGTGCACCTTCAGAGCAGCTACAGGCCGTCGCCTGATGAAGGCAGGAGCAGCTACAGGCCATCTCCTGACTTCCCTCAGAGCGGCTACAGGCCATCTCCTTCAGGAGGGTTGAGCGGCTACAGGCCGTCTCGGGGAGGACACCTTCAGAGCAGCTACAGGCCATCTCCTAATTTCCCTCAGAGCGGCTACTGGCCGTTACCTTCAGGAGGGTTGAGTGGCTACAGGCCGTTTCGGCGAGGACACCTTCAGAGAGGCTACAGGCTTTCTCCTGTTTTCCCTCAGAGCGCCTACAGGCCGTCTTTTTCAGGAAGGTTGAGCAGCTACAGGCCGACTCGAGAAGGGCACCTTCAGAGCGGCTACAGGCTGTCTCCTGACAAAGGCGGGAGTGGCTACCGGTCATCTCCTGTTTTCCCTCAGAGCAGCTACAGGCCGTCTCCTTCAGGAGGGTTGAGCGGCTATAGGCCATCTCAAGGGTGCTGACTGGAGCTGGAGTAACAACTCCACCCCGATGTTGGCTGGGGATGGCTCGCCCGGAAGGTAGTCTAGTATTCCTGCTATGGTGGCGGCGGGCGAGCTCCGGGTTATAGGGGCGCACGGCCCGAACGGACTAATGTCGTTGTCGCCCTGAGTCCTGTCGTGCTGTGGGCTCCTTCTAGGGGTGTTGGGTCCACCCCTGTGGCACTATACTGTATTTTACCACCGTTTGCTGGGAAAAAGTCACGACCCTGTGACTGGAGGTGGTAAATTTTGGTGTCATAGGTGTGGTAGACTGGTTGTAGATGTTGGAAGAGGACGTGCCAGGCTGTGGTGGCTGAGTTCTCGTCTAGCTGCTTGTCACAGGTGATGAAGAGGGTGGATGAGTCGATGGAGGAGTGGAGGAGTCGTATGAGGTGGTGAGATCCTCAGACTCGTTTCTTCTAAAGGGCGGCGCCCATATGGCTCGTCGAATCCTCATGGTACTAGGTGTTATCTTCTGGGCAGGGCTGTGTTGCATGCTGGAGAAGGATGGTGAGTGTGGCATTTTATGCCGGGGTAATGTTGCGTGGCGTCTCTGGGGAGTGTAGGTGGCTGGGATTTGGGCCTGGTATATCATGAGTGTGAGATGATTTAGAGCAGGGGTAGGGGTGTGATTTTGCTGCAAGGTGGGTGGGGTGGGAGAGTGGGTGTATTGGGCGGGTGGGCAGGAGAGGCGGCCGGAGCGTGTGATGTTGTTTTAAGGGTGGGTGTGGGCAGTGATGTGAGCATGAGGTGTCTGCGCATGTATGAGGTGCGTGGGGCGAGTACGGGCGGCTGAGGGGTGGTAGGAGTGTGGGCGGCGCGGGGAGCGGAGTGTAGGGTGAGTGGGTGGGGGGGTCATGGGAGCATGGGCAGTGCAGGTGGAGTTGGGGGTGGGAGACAAGGCAGGTGGGGCCAAGGGGGCATGTGTGGGCAGTGGGCTGGGAGATGCGGTGGCAGTGGTGGGTGACAGCTGGGGCAGGGGTGTGGTGGGCGGAGGGGGTGCGGGGGTGTGGGTGGGACATGCGGTGCTGGGCGTGGGAGAGGAGGCAGCGGGTGGTGAGGAGGTGGGAGAGTGGTGGGAAGTTGGTGGTGTCGGAGGGTTTTCAGGTGAGGTGGGATGCGGCATGACGGAAGGTGAGGTGGAGGTGGCGGGGGAGGGGGAGGGAGAGAGAGAGATGGCGAGGGGGAGATGTAGCAATCATAGGAGGTAGAGGGAAGTGGCACAGGGGTAGTGGGTGGGATGGGGCATGGGGCCGGGGCGGTGGGGGCAGAAGTGCAAAAAGGGAGCACATGCCGGTTTCAGAGAGTGCAGGGAGTGCCGTGGTACTCGACGGTCACCTGATAGGGGTTAGGGACGTGGATGATGGTGCGGGGCCCCATGAAGCACAGTGCAAGCCTCTGGGGGGTGGGGAGCTGGGCTATCATAACTGTGTCACCCGGCTTATAGGGGTTGGAGGCAGTGACGGGGTGGAGGACCAGGTTATTTTGGAGGTGGGTCAGCCAACGTTTGAGATGGTGTAATGGGTCTGATGTGGGGGTTGAAGCGGGGGGTTGCAAATGCTGCCAAAGGGGCAGGAAGAGGGGTATTTTCCCAAACACTCTTTCATATGGTGAAATTCCGTCCTCTGAGGGGCAGGAGTTGATGTCCCATTGTATGATTTTTACATGGGCAGGCCAGTCATCATCTTTGGTGACTTCTATCTGGGTGTGTGCGATGGCTTTGCTCGCATATGGCATTTCCTTGGGGCCAGTAAGGGGGTGAGTGGGAGATGTTATAGCCGAATATGTGGGCCAGCTCCTCCCAGATCTTACTGGTGAACTCGGGTGTGTTATCGGAGTGGATCGCTTGTGGGATACCGAAATACGGGAATACGTGCCGAATCAGGGCGTCAGCCACTGCAACAGCATGATGTTCCTTCACTGGGCAGGCTATGACGAATTTGGAGTATGTATCGACTAACGTGATCACGTACCTATAGCCCGATTTCGGGGGTAAGGGTCCCACTACATTGATTGCCAATAGCTGCCAAGGTTTGTGGGTGATAATATGGCCCGATGGACCGGCGGTATGGGTGATGTCTTTCCCGAGGGCGCATGCTCGGCAGGATTGGATAATTTCCTTGGCAAGGGTGGAAGGACTGGGTGCCCAGTAGGTGCCATTAAAGACCTGCAGGAGTTTTTTGTGCCCAGGTGGATGTCGTTGTGCGTGTGCAGGTGTCGGAGGGTGTCGAGGGCGGCGTCGGGGGCTAGGATGACATGCCCAGATGGGGTAAGCAAGTGGTCGCCCTGGCGATACAGTCTCTTGAAAAGGTGCTGGGGGATCCAGGGGGGGTCGCTCCTTGCGATGCCACTGCTGGATGAGATCTGGTTCCGGCTGGGCAGCATTTATGAGGAGCCGAGAAAGAGTGTCTGCGTTGGTGTGGAGTTTGCCAGGCCGGTATGAGATTTCATAACTGAACTCCTCCAGGGTCTCACGCCATCGGATGAGCTGGGCATTGTGGGTGTGAGATTGCCGCAGCCACTGGAGGGACTGGTGATCAGTGATTATGGTAATTTGGGTCCCTGATAGATACGCCCGGAAGTGCTCAAGTGCCCAGATGATGCTCAGGCACCCTCTTGGTGGCGGCATAGTTTTTCCACCTGATTGAGGGTACGACCGGCACAGGCGATGATATGCTCGTGGCCCTCTTGGACTTGCACTAGCACAGCGCCGATCGCCATTAGGGAAACGTCTGTATAGAGCCAGAATGGGAGGGCATAATTGGGGAAGGCCATGATGGGGGCAGAAACGAGTTTACCCTTAAGTTGTTGGAAGGTGGCTCATCTCGTCCATCCAGATGAATGGTTCTCCCTTACGGGTCAGGTTGTGGAGGGGTTTGGCAATTTGGGCGAACTCCTTCACAAAACAGCGGTAATAGGACGTCAGGCTGAGGAAGGCTTGAATCCCATAAAAGTCTGTGGTGGGGGTATGACCGTGATGGTGTGGAGTTTGTCTGGGTCAGGAGATATGCCAGCCTGGGGGATGACGTGCCCCAGAATGAGGTGGTTCTGGTGGCCAGGACACACTTGGTTGGCCGGAGTTTGAGGCCTGCCTGTCGGATCCTGGTGAAAACCTGGCAGAGGCGCTGCAGGTGGTCGGCCCAGGTCTGGCTGAAGACTCTGATGTCATCCAAGTACGTGAGACAGATCTCCCACATGAGGCCACTGAGGACAGATTCCATTAATCTGGAGAAGGTGGCAGGGGCGTTACAAAGGCCAAAGGGCAAAACATTAAATCCGTAATGTTTCCCATTCCTGGTTGAGAAGGCGGTGTTTTGTCTGTCCTCCGATCGGACCAGGACCTGCCAATATCCTGATTGGAGGTCGAAGATAGAGAACCAGGAGGTGTCGTATAGGGAATCCAGGGAGTCATCTATGTGCGGGAGTGGAGTGGCATCCTTGGTGGTTGTCATTAAGCTGGTGGTAATTGACGCAGAACTACATCGTACCATCCTTCTTTCTTCACGAGGACTATGGGGGAGGACCTGGGGCTGGTGGAGGAGGAGACAACTCTGGCTTCGATCATCTCCTGTATCTGGCGGTCTTCCTCTTCCTGCTGTTTGGGGTTCTTCTGCCAGGATGGCTGCCAGATTGGTGGGCCTGTCATATGGATCTTATGAACCAGGTGGGTGGTGTGTCCAATGTTGGTGGATCCCACCGTGAACAGATCCTGGAAGTCCAGGAGGAGGCTTCGGAGGGTATCTGACTGGTGTGTGGAGAGATGGTCGGGGATGGGGGACAGAAGGCCGGGGGAGTGGGAGGGGGAGGGGGCGCAGGGCTTGGCTTCCTCCATCTCTCTGATTATGAGCCCTTTAGGGAGGGTGAGGGGCTAGGGGGCGAGGTTGGCAATCCAGACTGCCGTGTAATGAGGCGGAAGGAAGGTTGGGAGCAGAAGGCAGGCCGAGAGGGTTCCAGGTGGCAGGAGTGGGGAGAATAAGACAGAGGTGCCTGAGGGCCGGTTGAGGGGCAACCAGGCTTCATGGTGGGGGGGAATGGTGATGGCAGAGGAAATGGTGGCGGGGAAAGGGGGAGAAGGGGGGGGACATCAGGGGGGGAGGAAAGAGGGGGCAGGGGGAGGGATATTGGGGGAGGAGGAAAGAGGGGGGAGGGACATCAGGGGGGGGAGGAAAGAGGGGGGGAGAGTCTTCCGGCAGGGGCCGTGGTGTGCAGGTGCAGACGACACGAGGGGGTGGGGGGTCAGGCGATTTTTGAAACTGGAGCTGTCTGTTGCGGCAATCAATGGTGGCTCCTAACTTCTGCAATAGGTCCAACCCCAATTATCCATCGTAATTGTGACAGGAAGAGTCGAATACTATGAACTTATGCTGGGTCGACACTGGCTGAAGGCTGTCGACGCGCAGGGCCCGTGTTTCCCCACCGATTGTCAGGGGGCCATCCCCCGCATCCACAAGGTGAGTAGCCGTTGGGAATCAACGGGCCAAAGGTCGATTTGTGAAGGGAGAAGTAGTGGCTATACAGGCAGGATCTGGCCGCTCCCGTATCATCCAGAAGTCTGACTTTGACCCCGTTCAGCTTCATTTTGTGGTAAACTGGGGGGCGGTATCTGGGGGAAGTGGTCCCCGCCACCGTGGGAAGGTGCGGGGGCGGTCCTAAAAATCCAACTGTCTGGGGTTTCCTTCTTCCTTCCCCGGCTCCTGTTCCCCAGGTTCGGTCTCCTCCATGGGTGCGGGTTCATCCTCTGTTGCCCCATTCTCTAGAGAGGAAACTTTACGTTGGCCTGGGGTGGTGGTTTTATGTCATGCAGCTTTCAGTTGATCTCTGATATCTTGTAGTGGGCACCTGAAGCTGGATACGGAGAACTTCCAGGGATTCACTAGGATGAGGTTGGGGTTTTCCCTGTGGCTGGGACGCTGGTCTGTGGGGTGTGCTCTCGCCAGGCTGGGTGCTGGGGTGGGGCTGGTGCGGGGCATAGGCGGATGTGGCTTGACTGGGGGAGCCGGGATATTCGTGAGAAACATTTTTACCACGTTGATTTGCTGGGGTGCCGGGTGGGAGGTCAAGAGGCGATGTATCAGTTGGACAACCTTATCCATGTCTCCAGTCAGGTCATGGATCCTAAAGTGCGTCTTGACCATGCTGGGGACCACTCTAAGAAGGGTATTAAAGGTGTGTTGCTCCCGGGTTTCATCATCTGCCTCTGCCTAGGCAGCAGTGACCAGGCATCTGGCCTGGATTAAAGTATCATCCAAGTTTCCATCGAAAGTCAAACTATCCAGGTGGGATAGTGCCACCACTTTACCTAGTGATGAGGTGATGGCTTGAATCACGAGTTTCGTGAAATTCTCCCAGGTGAGCCCCGGGACGATCTTGGGTGCTATATTAGCTGCCACTTTGCCCAGTAGCGGGAGTGTGACTGCAATTTTCTGCTTGTCATCCTCGAAACCGATATCTAGCAAAGGTTTAATAATTGCCAGGTATGTGTGCACATCATACTGTTCGGGGTCGAACTTAGGTAATTGCACATGTGGTTTGGTTGCCATTTTGCCAGTATTTCCTGATTACCTTTCTCGTATACCCGGGTCAAGAACCACTGCTGTCCACCAGCGTAATGCTAGGTGTTTGGGGTCGGCTTCCCGTCCCTCTAACGCCTAGTGTGTAGCTGGGTTCCATTTCTAGACCGGAGCTTAGACAAACAGGAGAGAGGCAGGACACAAAAACTCAAAGCAACACCTTACATATGTATTACTAAATTCGACAGTGGAACAGGTAGATGTCAGACTACAGATACACTGGACAATATTATTATAATACATGGTTTAGATATGGGTTATGGGTATCACGCAGGATACTATTCAAATCAAGGTTGGGTCAGGTGCATAGCACTTAGGGCAGAAGTTTATTAACTATTATCGCAGGAAGTCCATGGTACATTTATATGGATGGAGCGGTTGGCCCTATTACACTGCTGGTAGTTATTATTTTAACACTGGGGTCTGTGTATGATTTTAGTATGATACGGAGTTATTAGATGGTAGCGTATTCACTATAATAGACCAGTATTTCACTGCTAGGCTGTGTTCACGGCTTCACTTTTAATTCTGTTTACTCCCCCACTTTTATATTGTCACTGGTGTTTCTTACACTGACTTCCTACATATGGTTAATTCACTGTTCTGCCTTCACATCACTGAGTCACGAATGCTGTGTATTCACTGTCACTCCTTTTGGGTCTGGGCGTCGTGGCGGTCAGGTACAAGGGCAGGGGGAAGTGTCCCAGTCCCCTTACTGATGGGGCTAGGTTCTGCCAGGGGCCTCTGTGTTCAGGGCCATGGGATCACGCGTAGGGGCGTCCTCTCTCATCTAGGGCTGTGGGTGGCGAAAATCCCCGCGCTCTCGGGGCTTGGAGCGGGAGTACAGCCCTCAGGGCTGGGGCCAAATAACTGACTGAACTTCTCGCTCAGGTGCCTGACGGAGGACGATGATCTCCGGCGTCGGGGTGTAGGGAGGTCCCGCCCAGGGGTCCTGGGGGCGGTCTGGAGGTCCCGAGGGCTGGGGTCCCCGGTGTTCAGTGGCACCATCAGTAAGGGGCTGTGGCGCCTGCCTATGTCGGGGTCAGTCAGGTGAGGCCTCTCCGGATCTGGCTGAAGGGAGAAGAGGCCAACGGAAGCGACGGGATCTCTCCAGTATTCCTCCAGGCTGGGGACTCCCTCTGAGTTGTAGGTCGGCGAACAGGGTTCAGCACCTGACGGAGGAGCGGCTACAGGCCGTCTCCTGCCGTAGGGCCCGGCTACTGGCCATGGCCTTCTAGGGCGTGGCTACAGGCCGTCGTTAAGGCCCGACTTCTGGCCGTGGCCTGGGGGAGGGGGCGGCTACAAGCCGACTCGGGTGCACCTTCAGAGCAGCTACAGGCCGTCGCCTGATGAAGGCAGGAGCAGCTACAGGCCATCTCCTGACTTCCCTCAGAGCGGCTACAGGCCATCTCCTTCAGGAGGGTTGAGCGGCTACAGGCCGTCTCGGGGAGGACACCTTCAGAGCAGCTACAGGCCATCTCCTAATTTCCCTCAGAGCGGCTACTGGCCGTTACCTTCAGGAGGGTTGAGTGGCTACAGGCCGTTTCGGCGAGGACACCTTCAGAGAGGCTACAGGCTTTCTCCTGTTTTCCCTCAGAGCGCCTACAGGCCGTCTTTTTCAGGAAGGTTGAGCAGCTACAGGCCGACTCGAGAAGGGCACCTTCAGAGCGGCTACAGGCTGTCTCCTGACAAAGGCGGGAGTGGCTACCGGTCATCTCCTGTTTTCCCTCAGAGCAGCTACAGGCCGTCTCCTTCAGGAGGGTTGAGCGGCTATAGGCCATCTCAAGGGTGCTGACTGGAGCTGGAGTAACAACTCCACCCCGATGTTGGCTGGGGATGGCTCGCCCGGAAGGTAGTCTAGTATTCCTGCTATGGTGGCGGCGGGCGAGCTCCGGGTTATAGGGGCGCACGGCCCGAACGGACTAATGTCGTTGTCGCCCTGAGTCCTGTCGTGCTGTGGGCTCCTTCTAGGGGTGTTGGGTCCACCCCTGTGGCACTATACTGTATTTTACCACCGTTTGCTGGGAAAAAGTCACGACCCTGTGACTGGAGGTGGTAAATTTTGGTGTCATAGGTGTGGTAGACTGGTTGTAGATGTTGGAAGAGGACGTGCCAGGCTGTGGTGGCTGAGTTCTCGTCTAGCTGCTTGTCACAGGTGATGAAGAGGGTGGATGAGTCGATGGAGGAGTGGAGGAGTCGTATGAGGTGGTGAGATCCTCAGACTCGTTTCTTCTAAAGGGCGGCGCCCATATGGCTCGTCGAATCCTCATGGTACTAGGTGTTATCTTCTGGGCAGGGCTGTGTTGCATGCTGGAGAAGGATGGTGAGTGTGGCATTTTATGCCGGGGTAATGTTGCGTGGCGTCTCTGGGGAGTGTAGGTGGCTGGGATTTGGGCCTGGTATATCATGAGTGTGAGATGATTTAGAGCAGGGGTAGGGGTGTGATTTTGCTGCAAGGTGGGTGGGGTGGGAGAGTGGGTGTATTGGGCGGGTGGGCAGGAGAGGCGGCCGGAGCGTGTGATGTTGTTTTAAGGGTGGGTGTGGGCAGTGATGTGAGCATGAGGTGTCTGCGCATGTATGAGGTGCGTGGGGCGAGTACGGGCGGCTGAGGGGTGGTAGGAGTGTGGGCGGCGCGGGGAGCGGAGTGTAGGGTGAGTGGGTGGGGGGTGTCATGGGAGCATGGGCAGTGCAGGTGGAGTTGGGGGTGGGAGACAAGGCAGGTGGGGCCAAGGGGGCATGTGTGGGCAGTGGGCTGGGAGATGCGGTGGCAGTGGTGGGTGACAGCTGGGGCAGGGGTGTGGTGGGCGGAGGGGGTGCGGGGGTGTGGGTGGGACATGCGGTGCTGGGCGTGGGAGAGGAGGCAGCGGGTGGTGAGGAGGTGGGAGAGTGGTGGGAAGTTGGTGGTGTCGGAGGGTTTTCAGGTGAGGTGGGATGCGGCATGACGGAAGGTGAGGTGGAGGTGGCGGGGGAGGGGAGGGAGAGAGAGAGATGGCGAGGGGGAGATGTAGCAATCATAGGAGGTAGAGGGAAGTGGCACAGGGGTAGTGGGTGGGATGGGGCATGGGGCCGGGGCGGTGGGGGCAGAAGTGCAAAAAGGGAGCACATGCCGGTTTCAGAGAGTGCAGGGAGTGCCGTGGTACTCGACGGTCACCTGATAGGGGTTAGGGACGTGGATGATGGTGCGGGGCCCCATGAAGCACAGTGCAAGCCTCTGGGGGGTGGGGAGCTGGGCTATCATAACTGTGTCACCCGGCTTATAGGGGTTGGAGGCAGTGACGGGGTGGAGGACCAGGTTATTTTGGAGGTGGGTCAGCCAACGTTTGAGATGGTGTAATGGGTCTGATGTGGGGGTTGAAGCGGGGGGTTGCAAATGCTGCCAAAGGGGCAGGAAGAGGGGTATTTTCCCAAACACTCTTTCATATGGTGAAATTCCGTCCTCTGAGGGGCAGGAGTTGATGTCCCATTGTATGATTTTTACATGGGCAGGCCAGTCATCATCTTTGGTGACTTCTATCTGGGTGTGTGCGATGGCTTTGCTCGCATATGGCATTTCCTTGGGGCCAGTAAGGGGGTGAGTGGGAGATGTTATAGCCGAATATGTGGGCCAGCTCCTCCCAGATCTTACTGGTGAACTCGGGTGTGTTATCGGAGTGGATCGCTTGTGGGATACCGAAATACGGGAATACGTGCCGAATCAGGGCGTCAGCCACTGCAACAGCATGATGTTCCTTCACTGGGCAGGCTATGACGAATTTGGAGTATGTATCGACTAACGTGATCACGTACCTATAGCCCGATTTCGGGGGTAAGGGTCCCACTACATTGATTGCCAATAGCTGCCAAGGTTTGTGGGTGATAATATGGCCCGATGGACCGGCGGTATGGGTGATGTCTTTCCCGAGGGCGCATGCTCGGCAGGATTGGATAATTTCCTTGGCAAGGGTGGAAGGACTGGGTGCCCAGTAGGTGCCATTAAAGACCTGCAGGAGTTTTTTGTGCCCAGGTGGATGTCGTTGTGCGTGTGCAGGTGTCGGAGGGTGTCGAGGGCGGCGTCGGGGGCTAGGATGACATGCCCAGATGGGGTAAGCAAGTGGTCGCCCTGGCGATACAGTCTCTTGAAAAGGTGCTGGGGGATCCAGGGGGGGTCGCTCCTTGCGATGCCACTGCTGGATGAGATCTGGTTCCGGCTGGGCAGCATTTATGAGGAGCCGAGAAAGAGTGTCTGCGTTGGTGTGGAGTTTGCCAGGCCGGTATGAGATTTCATAACTGAACTCCTCCAGGGTCTCACGCCATCGGATGAGCTGGGCATTGTGGGTGTGAGATTGCCGCAGCCACTGGAGGGACTGGTGATCAGTGATTATGGTAATTTGGGTCCCTGATAGATACGCCCGGAAGTGCTCAAGTGCCCAGATGATGCTCAGGCACCCTCTTGGTGGCGGCATAGTTTTTTTTCCACCTGATTGAGGGTACGACCGGCACAGGCGATGATATGCTCGTGGCCCTCTTGGACTTGCACTAGCACAGCGCCGATCGCCATTAGGGAAACGTCTGTATAGAGCCAGAATGGGAGGGCATAATTGGGGAAGGCCATGATGGGGGCAGAAACGAGTTTACCCTTAAGTTGTTGGAAGGTGGCTCATCTCGTCCATCCAGATGAATGGTTCTCCCTTACGGGTCAGGTTGTGGAGGGGTTTGGCAATTTGGGCGAACTCCTTCACAAAACAGCGGTAATAGGACGTCAGGCTGAGGAAGGCTTGAATCCCATAAAAGTCTGTGGTGGGGGTATGACCGTGATGGTGTGGAGTTTGTCTGGGTCAGGAGATATGCCAGCCTGGGGGATGACGTGCCCCAGAATGAGGTGGTTCTGGTGGCCAGGACACACTTGGTTGGCCGGAGTTTGAGGCCTGCCTGTCGGATCCTGGTGAAAACCTGGCAGAGGCGCTGCAGGTGGTCGGCCCAGGTCTGGCTGAAGACTCTGATGTCATCCAAGTACGTGAGACAGATCTCCCACATGAGGCCACTGAGGACAGATTCCATTAATCTGGAGAAGGTGGCAGGGGCGTTACAAAGGCCAAAGGGCAAAACATTAAATCCGTAATGTTTCCCATTCCTGGTTGAGAAGGCGGTTTTTTGTCTGTCCTCCGATCGGACCAGGACCTGCCAATATCCTGATTGGAGGTCGAAGATAGAGAACCAGGAGGTGTCGTATAGGGAATCCAGGGAGTCATCTATGTGCGGGAGTGGAGTGGCATCCTTGGTGGTTGTCATTAAGCTGGTGGTAATTGACGCAGAACTACATCGTACCATCCTTCTTTCTTCACGAGGACTATGGGGGAGGACCTGGGGCTGGTGGAGGAGGAGACAACTCTGGCTTCGATCATCTCCTGTATCTGGCGGTCTTCCTCTTCCTGCTGTTTGGGGTTCTTCTGCCAGGATGGCTGCCAGATTGGTGGGCCTGTCATATGGATCTTATGAACCAGGTGGGTGGTGTGTCCAATGTTGGTGGATCCCACCGTGAACAGATCCTGGAAGTCCAGGAGGAGGCTTCGGAGGGTATCTGACTGGTGTGTGGAGAGATGGTCGGGGATGGGGGACAGAAGGCCGGGGTAGTGGGAGGGGAGGGGGCGCAGGGCTTGGCTTCCTCCATCTCTCTGATTATGAGCCCTTTAGGGAGGGTGAGGGGCTAGGGGGCGAGGTTGGCAATCCAGACTGCCGTGTAATGAGGCGGAAGGAAGGTTGGGAGCAGAAGGCAGGCCGAGAGGGTTCCAGGTGGCAGGAGTGGGGAGAATAAGACAGAGGTGCCTGAGGGCCGGTTGAGGGGCAACCAGGCTTCATGGTGGGGGGGAATGGTGATGGCAGAGGAAATGGTGGCGGGGAAAGGGGGAGAAGGGGGGGGACATCAGGGGGGGAGGAAAGAGGGGGGCAGGGGGAGGGATATTGGGGGAGGAGGAAAGAGGGGGAGGGACATCAGGGGGGGGAGGAAAGAGGGTGGGAGAGTCTTCCGGCAGGGGCCGTGGTGTGCAGGTGCAGACGACACGAGGGGGTGGGGGGTCAGGCGATTTTTGAAACTGGAGCTGTCTGTTGCGGCAATCAATGGTGGCTCCTAACTTCTGCAATAGGTCCAACCCCAATTATCCATCGTAATTGTGACAGGAAGAGTCGAATACTATGAACTTATGCTGGGTCGACACTGGCTGAAGGCTGTCGACGCGCAGGGCCCGTGTTTCCCCACCGATTGTCAGGGGGCCATCCCCCGCATCCACAAGGTGAGTAGCCGTTGGGAATCAACGGGCCAAAGGTCGATTTGTGAAGGGAGAAGTAGTGGCTATACAGGCAGGATCTGGCCGCTCCCGTATCATCCAGAAGTCTGACTTTGACCCCGTTCAGCTTCATTTTGTGGTAAACTGGGGGGCGGTATCTGGGGGAAGTGGTCCCCGCCACCGTGGGAAGGTGCGGGGGCGGTCCTAAAAATCCAACTGTCTGGGGTTTCCTTCTTCCTTCCCCGGCTCCTGTTCCCCAGGTTCGGTCTCCTCCATGGGTGCGGGTTCATCCTCTGTTGCCCCATTCTCTAGAGAGGAAACTTTACGTTGGCCTGGGGTGGTGGTTTTATGTCATGCAGCTTTCAGTTGATCTCTGATATCTTGTAGTGGGCACCTGAAGCTGGATACGGAGAACTTCCAGGGATTCACTAGGATGAGGTTGGGGTTTTCCCTGTGGCTGGGACGCTGGTCTGTGGGGTGTGCTCTCGCCAGGCTGGGTGCTGGGGTGGGGCTGGTGCGGGGCATAGGCGGATGTGGCTTGACTGGGGGAGCCGGGATATTCGTGAGAAACATTTTTACCACGTTGATTTGCTGGGGTGCCGGGTGGGAGGTCAAGAGGCGATGTATCAGTTGGACAACCTTATCCATGTCTCCAGTCAGGTCATGGATCCTAAAGTGCGTCTTGACCATGCTGGGGACCACTCTAAGAAGGGTATTAAAGGTGTGTTGCTCCCGGGTTTCATCATCTGCCTCTGGCTAGGCAGCAGTGACCAGGCATCTGGCCTGGATTAAAGTATCATCCAAGTTTCCATCGAAAGTCAAACTATCCAGGTGGGATAGTGCCACCACTTTACCTAGTGATGAGGTGATGGCTTGAATCACGAGTTTCGTGAAATTCTCCCAGGTGAGCCCCGGGACGATCTTGGGTGCTATATTAGCTGCCACTTTGCCCAGTAGCGGGAGTGTGACTGCAATTTTCTGCTTGTCATCCTCGAAACCGATATCTAGCAAAGGTTTAATAATTGCCAGGTATGTGTGCACATCATACTGTTCGGGGTCGAACTTAGGTAATTGCACATGTGGTTTGGTTGCCATTTTGCCAGTATTTCCTGATTACCTTTCTCGTATACCCGGGTCAAGAACCACTGCTGTCCACCAGCGTAATGCTAGGTGTTTGGGGTCGGCTTCCCGTCCCTCTAACGCCTAGTGTGTAGCTGGGTTCCATTTCTAGACCGGAGCTTAGACAAACAGGAGAGAGGCAGGACACAAAAACTCAAAGCAACACCTTACATATGTATTACTAAATTCGACAGTGGAACAGGTAGATGTCAGACTACAGATACACTGGACAATATTATTATAATACATGGTTTAGATATGGGTTATGGGTATCACGCAGGATACTATTCAAATCAAGGTTGGGTCAGGTGCATAGCACTTAGGGCAGAAGTTTATTAACTATTATCGCAGGAAGTCCATGGTACATTTATATGGATGGAGCGGTTGGCCCTATTACACTGCTGGTAGTTATTATTTTAACACTGGGGTCTGTGTATGATTTTAGTATGATACGGAGTTATTAGATGGTAGCGTATTCACTATAATAGACCAGTATTTCACTGCTAGGCTGTGTTCACGGCTTCACTTTTAATTCTGTTTACTCCCCCACTTTTATATTGTCACTGGTGTTTCTTACACTGACTTCCTACATATGGTTAATTCACTGTTCTGCCTTCACATCACTGAGTCACGAATGCTGTGTATTCACTGTCACTCCTTTTGGGTCTGGGCGTCGTGGCGGTCAGGTACAAGGGCGGGGGAAGTGTCCCAGTCCCCTTACTGATGGGGCTAGGTTCTGCCAGGGGCCTCTGTGTTCAGGGCCATGGGATCACGCGTAGGGGCGTCCTCTCTCATCTAGGGCTGTGGGTGGCGAAAATCCCCGCGCTCTCGGGGCTTGGAGCGGGAGTACAGCCCTCAGGGCTGGGGCCAAATAACTGACTGAACTTCTCGCTCAGGTGCCTGACGGAGGACGATGATCTCCGGCGTCGGGGTGTAGGGAGGTCCCGCCCAGGGGTCCTGGGGGCGGTCTGGAGGTCCCGAGGGCTGGGGTCCCCGGTGTTCAGTGGCACCATCAGTAAGGGGCTGTGGCGCCTGCCTATGTCGGGGTCAGTCAGGTGAGGCCTCTCCGGATCTGGCTGAAGGGAGAAGAGGCCAACGGAAGCGACGGGATCTCTCCAGTATTCCTCCAGGCTGGGGACTCCCTCTGAGTTGTAGGTCGGCGAACAGGGTTCAGCACCTGACGGAGGAGCGGCTACAGGCCGTCTCCTGCCGTAGGGCCCGGCTACTGGCCATGGCCTTCTAGGGGCGTGGCTACAGGCCGTCGTTAAGGCCCGACTTCTGGCCGTGGCCTGGGGGAGGGGGCGGCTACAAGCCGACTCGGGTGCACCTTCAGAGCAGCTACAGGCCGTCGCCTGATGAAGGCAGGAGCAGCTACAGGCCATCTCCTGACTTCCCTCAGAGCGGCTACAGGCCATCTCCTTCAGGAGGGTTGAGCGGCTACAGGCCGTCTCGGGGAGGACACCTTCAGAGCAGCTACAGGCCATCTCCTAATTTCCCTCAGAGCGGCTACTGGCCGTTACCTTCAGGAGGGTTGAGTGGCTACAGGCCGTTTCGGCGAGGACACCTTCAGAGAGGCTACAGGCTTTCTCCTGTTTTCCCTCAGAGCGCCTACAGGCCGTCTTTTTCAGGAAGGTTGAGCAGCTACAGGCCGACTCGAGAAGGGCACCTTCAGAGCGGCTACAGGCTGTCTCCTGACAAAGGCGGGAGTGGCTACCGGTCATCTCCTGTTTTCCCTCAGAGCAGCTACAGGCCGTCTCCTTCAGGAGGGTTGAGCGGCTATAGGCCATCTCAAGGGTGCTGACTGGAGCTGGAGTAACAACTCCACCCCGATGTTGGCTGGGGATGGCTCGCCCGGAAGGTAGTCTAGTATTCCTGCTATGGTGGCGGCGGGCGAGCTCCGGGTTATAGGGGCGCACGGCCCGAACGGACTAATGTCGTTGTCGCCCTGAGTCCTGTCGTGCTGTGGGCTCCTTCTAGGGGTGTTGGGTCCACCCCTGTGGCACTATACTGTATTTTACCACCGTTTGCTGGGAAAAAGTCACGACCCTGTGACTGGAGGTGGTAAATTTTGGTGTCATAGGTGTGGTAGACTGGTTGTAGATGTTGGAAGAGGACGTGCCAGGCTGTGGTGGCTGAGTTCTCGTCTAGCTGCTTGTCACAGGTGATGAAGAGGGTGGATGAGTCGATGGAGGAGTGGAGGAGTCGTATGAGGTGGTGAGATCCTCAGACTCGTTTCTTCTAAAGGGCGGCGCCCATATGGCTCGTCGAATCCTCATGGTACTAGGTGTTATCTTCTGGGCAGGGCTGTGTTGCATGCTGGAGAAGGATGGTGAGTGTGGCATTTTATGCCGGGGTAATGTTGCGTGGCGTCTCTGGGGAGTGTAGGTGGCTGGGATTTGGGCCTGGTATATCATGAGTGTGAGATGATTTAGAGCAGGGGTAGGGGTGTGATTTTGCTGCAAGGTGGGTGGGGTGGGAGAGTGGGTGTATTGGGCGGGTGGGCAGGAGAGGCGGCCGGAGCGTGTGATGTTGTTTTAAGGGTGGGTGTGGGCAGTGATGTGAGCATGAGGTGTCTGCGCATGTATGAGGTGCGTGGGGCGAGTACGGGCGGCTGAGGGGTGGTAGGAGTGTGGGCGGCGCGGGGAGCGGAGTGTAGGGTGAGTGGGTGGGGGGTGTCATGGGAGCATGGGCAGTGCAGGTGGAGTTGGGGGTGGGAGACAAGGCAGGTGGGGCCAAGGGGGCATGTGTGGGCAGTGGGCTGGGAGATGCGGTGGCAGTGGTGGGTGACAGCTGGGGCAGGGGTGTGGTGGGCGGAGGGGGTGCGGGGGTGTGGGTGGGACATGCGGTGCTGGGCGTGGGAGAGGAGGCAGCGGGTGGTGAGGAGGTGGGAGAGTGGTGGGAAGTTGGTGGTGTCGGAGGGTTTTCAGGTGAGGTGGGATGCGGCATGACGGAAGGTGAGGTGGAGGTGGCGGGGGAGGGGGAGGGAGAGAGAGAGATGGCGAGGGGGAGATGTAGCAATCATAGGAGGTAGAGGGAAGTGGCACAGGGGTAGTGGGTGGGATGGGGCATGGGGCCGGGGCGGTGGGGGCAGAAGTGCAAAAAGGGAGCACATGCCGGTTTCAGAGAGTGCAGGGAGTGCCGTGGTACTCGACGGTCACCTGATAGGGGTTAGGGACGTGGATGATGGTGCGGGGCCCCATGAAGCACAGTGCAAGCCTCTGGGGGGTGGGGAGCTGGGCTATCATAACTGTGTCACCCGGCTTATAGGGGTTGGAGGCAGTGACGGGGTGGAGGACCAGGTTATTTTGGAGGTGGGTCAGCCAACGTTTGAGATGGTGTAATGGGTCTGATGTGGGGGTTGAAGCGGGGGGTTGCAAATGCTGCCAAAGGGGCAGGAAGAGGGGTATTTTCCCAAACACTCTTTCATATGGTGAAATTCCGTCCTCTGAGGGGCAGGAGTTGATGTCCCATTGTATGATTTTTACATGGGCAGGCCAGTCATCATCTTTGGTGACTTCTATCTGGGTGTGTGCGATGGCTTTGCTCGCATATGGCATTTCCTTGGGGCCAGTAAGGGGGTGAGTGGGAGATGTTATAGCCGAATATGTGGGCCAGCTCCTCCCAGATCTTACTGGTGAACTCGGGTGTGTTATCGGAGTGGATCGCTTGTGGGATACCGAAATACGGGAATACGTGCCGAATCAGGGCGTCAGCCACTGCAACAGCATGATGTTCCTTCACTGGGCAGGCTATGACGAATTTGGAGTATGTATCGACTAACGTGATCACGTACCTATAGCCCGATTTCGGGGGTAAGGGTCCCACTACATTGATTGCCAATAGCTGCCAAGGTTTGTGGGTGATAATATGGCCCGATGGACCGGCGGTATGGGTGATGTCTTTCCCGAGGGCGCATGCTCGGCAGGATTGGATAATTTCCTTGGCAAGGGTGGAAGGACTGGGTGCCCAGTAGGTGCCATTAAAGACCTGCAGGAGTTTTTGTGCCCAGGTGGATGTCGTTGTGCGTGTGCAGGTGTCGGAGGGTGTCGAGGGCGGCGTCGGGGGCTAGGATGACATGCCCAGATGGGGTAAGCAAGTGGTCGCCCTGGCGATACAGTCTCTTGAAAAGGTGCTGGGGGATCCAGGGGGGGTCGCTCCTTGCGATGCCACTGCTGGATGAGATCTGGTTCCGGCTGGGCAGCATTTATGAGGAGCCGAGAAAGAGTGTCTGCGTTGGTGTGGAGTTTGCCAGGCCGGTATGAGATTTCATAACTGAACTCCTCCAGGGTCTCACGCCATCGGATGAGCTGGGCATTGTGGGTGTGAGATTGCCGCAGCCACTGGAGGGACTGGTGATCAGTGATTATGGTAATTTGGGTCCCTGATAGATACGCCCGGAAGTGCTCAAGTGCCCAGATGATGCTCAGGCACCCTCTTGGTGGCGGCATAGATTTTTAAAAACCACCTGATTGAGGGTACGACCGGCACAGGCGATGATATGCTCGTGGCCCTCTTGGACTTGCACTAGCACAGCGCCGATCGCCATTAGGGAAACGTCTGTATAGAGCCAGAATGGGAGGGCATAATTGGGGAAGGCCATGATGGGGGCAGAAACGAGTTTACCCTTAAGTTGTTGGAAGGTGGCTCATCTCGTCCATCCAGATGAATGGTTCTCCCTTACGGGTCAGGTTGTGGAGGGGTTTGGCAATTTGGGCGAACTCCTTCACAAAACAGCGGTAATAGGACGTCAGGCTGAGGAAGGCTTGAATCCCATAAAAGTCTGTGGTGGGGGTATGACCGTGATGGTGTGGAGTTTGTCTGGGTCAGGAGATATGCCAGCCTGGGGGATGACGTGCCCCAGAATGAGGTGGTTCTGGTGGCCAGGACACACTTGGTTGGCCGGAGTTTGAGGCCTGCCTGTCGGATCCTGGTGAAAACCTGGCAGAGGCGCTGCAGGTGGTCGGCCCAGGTCTGGCTGAAGACTCTGATGTCATCCAAGTACGTGAGACAGATCTCCCACATGAGGCCACTGAGGACAGATTCCATTAATCTGGAGAAGGTGGCAGGGGCGTTACAAAGGCCAAAGGGCAAAACATTAAATCCGTAATGTTTCCCATTCCTGGTTGAGAAGGCGGTTTTTTGTCTGTCCTCCGATCGGACCAGGACCTGCCAATATCCTGATTGGAGGTCGAAGATAGAGAACCAGGAGGTGTCGTATAGGGAATCCAGGGAGTCATCTATGTGCGGGAGTGGAGTGGCATCCTTGGTGGTTGTCATTAAGCTGGTGGTAATTGACGCAGAACTACATCGTACCATCCTTCTTTCTTCACGAGGACTATGGGGGAGGACCTGGGGCTGGTGGAGGAGGAGACAACTCTGGCTTCGATCATCTCCTGTATCTGGCGGTCTTCCTCTTCCTGCTGTTTGGGGTTCTTCTGCCAGGATGGCTGCCAGATTGGTGGGCCTGTCATATGGATCTTATGAACCAGGTGGGTGGTGTGTCCAATGTTGGTGGATCCCACCGTGAACAGATCCTGGAAGTCCAGGAGGAGGCTTCGGAGGGTATCTGACTGGTGTGTGGAGAGATGGTCGGGGATGGGGGACAGAAGGCCGGGGGAGTGGGAGGGGAAGGGGGCGCAGGGCTTGGCTTCCTCCATCTCTCTGATTATGAGCCCTTTAGGGAGGGTGAGGGGCGAGGGGGCGAGGTTGGCAATCCAGACTGCCGTGTAATGAGGCGGAAGGAAGGTTGGGAGCAGAAGGCAGGCCGAGAGGGTTCCAGGTGGCAGGAGTGGGGAGAATAAGACAGAGGTGCCTGAGGGCCGGTTGAGGGGCAACCAGGCTTCATGGTGGGGGGGAATGGTGACGGCAGAGGAAATGGTGGCGGTGAAAGGGGGAGAAGGGGGGGGACATCAGGGGGGGAGGAAAGAGGGGGGGGCAGGGGGAGGGATATTGGGGGAGGAGGAAAGATGGGGGAGGGACATCAGGGGGGGGAGGAAAGAGGGGGGAAGAGTCTTCCGGCAGGGGCCGTGGTGTGCAGGTGCAGACGACACGAGGGGGTGGGGGGTCAGGCGATTTTTGAAACTGGAGCTGTCTGTTGCGGCAATCAATGGTGGCTCCTAACTTCTGCAATAGGTCCAACCCCAGGTATCCATCGTAATTGTGACAGGAAGAGTCGAATACTATGAACTTATGCTGGGTCGACACTGGCTGAAGGCTGTCGACGCGCAGGGCCCGTGTTTCCCCACCGATTGTCAGGGGGCCATCCCCCGCATCCACAAGGTGAGTAGCCGTTGGGAATCAACGGGCCAAAGGTCGATTTGTGAAGGGAGAAGTAGTGGCTATACAGGCAGGATCTGGCCACTCCCGTATCATCCAGAAGTCTGACTTTGACCCCGTTCAGCTTCATTTTGTGGTAAACTGGGGGGCGGTATCTGGGGGAAGTGGTCCCCGCCACCGTGGGAAGGTGCGGGGGCGGTCCTAAAAATCCAACTGTCTGGGGTTTCCTTCTTCCTTCCCCGGCTCCTGTTCCCCAGGTTCGGTCTCCTCCATGGGTGCGGGTTCATCCTCTGTTGCCCCATTCTCTAGAGAGGAAACTTTACGTTGGCCTGGGGTGGTGGTTTTATGTCATGCAGCTTTCAGTTGATCTCTGATATCTTGTAGTGGGCACCTGGAGCTGCATACGGAGAACTCCCAGGGATTCACTAGGATGAGGTTGGGGTTTTCCCTGTGGCTGGGACGCTGGTGGGTGGGGTGTGCTCTCGCCAGGCTGGGTGCTGGGGTGGGGCTGGTGCGGGGCATAGGCGGATGTGGCTTGACTGGGGGAGCCGGGATATTCGTGAGAAACATTTTTACCACGTTGATTTGCTGGGGTGCCGGGTGGGAGGTCAAGAGGCGATGTATCAGTTGGACAACCTTATCCATGTCTCCAGTCAGGTCATGGATCCTAAAGTGCGTCTTGACCATGCTGGGGACCACTCTCAGAAGGGTATTAAAGGTGTGTTGCTCCCGGGTTTCATCATCTGCCTCTGGCTAGGCAGCAGTGACCAGGCGTCTGGCCTGGATTAAAGTATCATCCAAGTTTCCATCGAAAGTCAAACTATCCAGGTGGGATAGTGCCACCACTTTACCTAGTGATGAGGTGATGGCTTGAATCACGAGTTTCGTGAAATTCTCCCAGGTGAGCCCCGGGACGATCTTGGGTGCTATATTAGCTGCCACTTTGCCCAGTAGCGGGAGTGTGACTGCAATTTTCTGCTTGTCATCCTCGAAACCGATATCTAGCAAATGTTTAATAATTGCCAGGTATGTGTGCACATCATACTGTTCGGGGTCGAACTTAGGTAATTGCACATGTGGTTTGGTTGCCATTTTGCCAGTATTTCCTGATTACCTTTCTCGTATACCCGGGTCAAGAACCACTGCTGTCCACCAGCGTAATGCTAGGTGTTTGGGGTCGGCTTCCCGTCCCTCTAACGCCTAGTGTGTAGCTGGGTTCCATTTCTAGACCGGAGCTTAGACAAACAGGAGAGAGGCAGGACACAAAAACTCAAAGCAACACCTTACATATGTATTACTAAATTCGACAGTGGAACAGGTAGATGTCAGACTACGGATACACTGGACAATATTATTATAATACATGGTTTAGATATGGGTTATGGGTATCACGCAGGATACTATTCAAATCAAGGTTGGGTCAGGTGCATAGCACTTAGGGCAGAAGTTTATTAACTATTATCGCAGGAAGTCCATGGTACATTTATATGGATGGAGCGGTTGGCCCTATTACACTGCTGGTAGTTATTATTTTAACACTGGGGTCTGTGTATGATTTTAGTGTGATACGCAGTTGTTAGATGGTAGTGTATTCACTGTAATAGACCCGTATTTCACTGCTAGGCTGTGTTCACGGCTTCACTTGTTAATTCTATTTACTCCCCCACTTTTAAATTGTCTCTGGCGTTTCTTACACTTCCTTCCTTCATATGGTTAATTCACTGTTCTGTCTTCACGTCACTGAGTCACGAACACTATGTATTCACTGTCACTCCTTTTGGGTCTGGGCGTCGTGGCAGTCAGGTACAAGGGCGGGAGAAGCGGCCCAGTCCCCTTATTGATGGGGCTGGGTTCCGGTGGGGGCCTGTGTTCAGGGGCCACGGGATCACATGTAGGGGCGTCCTCTCTCGTCCGGGGCTGCGGGTAGTGAAAGGCCCCGCTCTCTCCTCCGGGGCTGCGGGTAGTGAAAGGCCCCGCTCTCTCGTCCGGGGCTGCGGGTAGTGAAAGGCCCCGCTCTCTCGGGGCTTTGGGCAGGAGTACGGCCCTCTGGGCTGGGGCCGAATAACTGCCTGAACTTTTTGCTCAGGTGCCTAACGGAGGACGATGATCTCCGGCGTCGGGGTGTAGGGAGGTCCCGCCCGGGGGTCCTGGGGGCAGTCTGGAGGTCCCAAGGGCTGCAGTCCCCGATATTCGGTGGCACAGTCAGGAAGGGGCTGCGGCACCTGCCTACGTTGGGGTCAGTCAGGTGAGTCCTCTTCAGATCCGGCTGCAGGGAGAAGAGGCCAGTGAAAGTCACAGGGCCTCTCCAGTATTCCTCCAGGGTGGGGACTCCCTCTGAGTCGTAGGTCACTGAACAGGGGTCAGCAACTGATGGAGGAGCGGCTACAGGCCGTCTCCTGCTGTAGGGTCCAACTACTGGCCGTGGCCTTTTAGGGGCGTGACTACAGGCCGTCGCTAAGGCCCGGCTACTGGCCGTGGCCTGGGGGAGGGGCGGCTACAAGCCAACTCGGGGGCACCTTCAGAGCAGCTACAGGCTGTCTCCTGATGAAGGTGGGAGTGGCTACAGGCCGTCTCCTGATGAAGGTGGGAGCGGCTACAGGCCGTCTCCTGATGAAGGTGGGAGCGGCTACAGGCCGTCTCCTGATTTCCCTCAGAGTGGCTACAATCCATCTCCTTCAGGAAGGTTGAGTGGCTATAGGCCGTCTCAGGCAGGGCACCTTCAGAGCGGCTGCAGGCCATCTCCTGACGAAGGCGGGAGTGGCTACAGGTCGCCTCCTGTTTTCCCTCAGTGTGGCTACTGGCCATCTCCTTCAGGAGGGTTGAGCAGCTACAGGCTGTCTCAGGGAGGACACCTTCAGAGCAACTACAGGCCGTCTCCTGACAAAGGCAGGAGCATCTACTGGCCATCTCCTGTTTTCCCTCAGAGCGCCTACAGGCCATCTCTTTCAGGAGGGTTGAGTGGTTACAGGCCATCTCGAGAAGGGCACCTTCAGAGCGGCTACAGGCTGTCTCCTGATGAAAGTGGGACTTATGTCGTTGTAACCCTGAGTCCCGTGCGCTGTCGGTACTCCTCAGTGAGCCCTTCTGGGGGTGTTGGGTCGCCCCCTGTGGCACTATACTGCATTTTAGTCAGGTACCTTGCCTGTGGTCATGGATGAATGACATATGTCTGTTAGTGGTTCACATAGCAGTCCAGCACACATCTTCAAGGTGTGTGGAGGAATGCCGTCCGGTTCTGGTGCTTTATTGGCATTCAGGGTTTCCAGCTTCTTTTTAACCCTTGCAGCACTAATGTGGATATTATTCATTTCTTGTCCCTGGTAAACAGTGTCTGGTTCTGGTACTGGCATGGACGTGGAAGGTCTTCCACGATAAACACACAATTAAAATGCTTCATTCATTGTTTGGGCTGCCTTCTCATCACTCTGCGTCAGTCTTCCATCCTCCTTCCGCAGGCTCGCTCTCCTTCACACTGGTCCTAGATCTCACGTAAGTCAAAAAATGCTTGGGGTTTGCCTTCGTGTCATTTGCAACATTCTTTTCAAAGTTGTATTTTGCATTCCGCACTTCTCTCGTTGCATTATTCCTCGCCATAATGTAAAATTGTCTTCTCATGGCGGTTGTTTTTGCCCTGTACCGTTGCCAGGCTGCTTCCTTTTTGTCCATTGCAGTCATTACTCTGTTGGTTATCCATACAGGCATACAGGCCTCCTGGATCTTTATTTAGGTATATAAGTGGGCACGCATTCTTCAACTTCTCTGTTGTGTCCCTCCTTAAAGATGTCCCGTTTGTCCTGTGTTGTTCTACCACAGAGCAGTTCACTCCACTTTACTTTCACAAAGAGAAGTTTCATTTCTTCAGTATCTACTTTATGGTAGTTTAACTTGCGTATTTGGGCTTGCTGATATTCTGGTGTGTCTGCAATGAAGGTAAATATTAGTCCTGCATGCTTGCTGAGCCCCAAAAGGGCAACATATTCTAGATCCTCCACTTCACACTCATATTTTGTGAACACAATGTCCAGCCAGGAGGGATTTTCCGAATCCCTCATATGAGTCCACTCATCATGTTGCGTCCAGAACACATCTCTTACTGCTTCCAGAAGATTATGGGCCTGCCCAAAGCCCTGGGTGCCCTCCTGCACTCTGTTTTCTTCCCATACTCTATTTCCAAAGTTAAAATCCCCACACACCAAAATTTGTTTATTCCTGCTACACTCCTCACTCGCTCTTATGATATCACATATTTTATCATTATTCAGTGTTGTTGACGTGGGTGTCCTATACACTACTCCAAGGACGATGTCTTTACCTCCTCTGCACTTCACTTCACACTACACTGTCTTCTGTGCTTCATTTTGCACAAGAAATTTGACTGAGTCGCCGTCTGTTACTAAAGTTCCTGCGCGTCAGAATTGTTACATACTCCTCCACCTGTCCAAGTTCGTATAAATACATTTAAAGGTCTTAGGCTAGTGCTTCCTGGGTGGGAATCTTCTGTACATGCAGTGTTAGTTTCTGTGGGCCCTGTAGGACCTGGGACAAAATGGTCTGCGTTCCACTTGTCAGTCCTCACCCACAGGTACTCTGGTTACTGTACCTTTCCCACAGTCCACAATCCACCTGTGTGTCTTGGAATCCCCTTCCTTCTCATTATTTTCCTTCGCCTGTGCCTGCAGCTCCTTCCTGGTACTCCTTTCCTTTTTGCTCTTATGTTTGAAGACCCTAATTCCATGCTTGTCCCTTTCCTCCAGGTTAGCACTAGCTCGCAGTACCCTGGTAGCCATGTCCTCCGTGTGCAGTCGTACCTTCAGTAGTCTATGTCTCTGTTCCATGCCCTCTCGCATGTTAGTACGTCCAGGGTACAGCCTAGCTGTCTCCACAATAATGAAATCAGTGGCCTCTATCTTCAGTTTTGTTGTGAAGAGATCTGCCACTGCTGCATCATAGTTCCTGCCCACCTGTAGGTCATCAGTGTCTGGCTCCACAACACCAGTCACTATTACATTCTCGGCCCAATAAACTCTGTGTTCCTTTTATCTTCAAGTGCTGCACTCACCTCTCTATTCGTATCATCCCTTAAATTGGCTTCACTGTCCTCTATCATGGTGGCTGCTTTTTTCACATCAAGTCCCACCACCGTGCCTTGTTTAACAGCTTTTTCCTCTTGTTTAGCCTCTTTTTCCTCCACTTCATTTATTCTATCAGTGTTGCTGTTGACCTGGTCCCTTAGAGGAGCCAGGGTATTAATACGCTGATTGGCAACAAAATGACAGCTCCCGGGGGCCACACTTGTTGAGTGCCTCAGAACCCAAAATTTACGCCAATCACAGCAAACGCCATCACCATTCTTACCAGAGCTTGTTACCTTCTCATTGTAGTGGCCACAAATATCTGTTGGCTTTGTTGTTTTTGCTTTGTTTACCCCCAGCCCTTCGTTTACCCCTCCTCCACTGCCGCTTCCAGTAGCAGCAACCAAGATCTTTAGATCTTGGCAGCAACATTGCTCGCCATATTGGTTTCTCTCACACTCGGTCTCACGTCCAGGCACGACAAAGGCTATGGCAAACAAATGAACTGGGCACAGCATCTGTTATTTCCCCACTACCATATACTGTACTCAGGCAAGCTTAAGTGCAATTTGGTGGTCTGCTGATGATCTCAGTACGATTTGGGCGATTTTCAGCCGAAAATACAGGAGCCTGCTGCCGTGTATGTCCTTACGGGATGACGCCACCTTGCTTGGACGATGATGGCTCATAGCTTTGTAATTCACCGGGTCGGTGATGATCACTTGTTGGTCGTGATCGTCAGCTTTTACCCTCCCGGAAGGGAACTGAGAGCTCATATAGTCCGATCTAGGGGCAAGGCTGTGACCTTCACACACGCACACACCCGTCCCCTTGCTCAAGGGGGACAGCAACCACCCACTTCCTCAGTGAAACTTTTCACAACCTGAGTGAGGCGTGAACTCCCGTCTACCAGATGGCGAGAACGTTACCACTGAGCCAGCGAGCGGTGTGTATGTGTGTTTTTACCTAATTGTATCTTTACAGGAATGAGTCAAGCTCGTACTGTCCCGTGTCTTAAACCATATTTATCGTACATATCTTTAAATTTGTGAATTGTTTTGGCACACACTATTTCATTCGGTAGTGCATTCCACTGATCAATTGCTCTGTTTGGGAAACTGAATTTCCTTACGTCTTTATCACCTCTCTTCTCATGCAGTTTTTTGCAGTGTCCTCTTGCTGATGCTTCCCCATAGGTTAAGTAATCATTTATGTCTATTTTCACCTTCCCTGATATGCATTTATATAGCATTATCATGTCACCTCTTTTCCTTCTCTCCTGTAGTGTTGGTAGATTCAGTTTATTTAGTCTTTCTTTGTAGCTTAGATCCCTTAGCTTGATATCCATCTTGTAGCGGCCCTTTGAACTTTTTCAATCTTGTCTATGTGTTTTTTGAGATGAGGACTCCAGACTACTGATGCATACTCCAGGGTTGGTCTGATGAATGATGTTATTATCCTTTTTAGCATGTTTTCATTAATGTATGTGAATGCTATTCTCATATTTGCAAGCAGTGTATACATGTTCCGTACCTTCTCACTGATGTGGTCAGCTGGAGATAGTCTGTTACTGATAATCACACCTAGGTCCTTCTTTCTGATGTGTGTAAGGTTTTATTTCCTAAAGTATAATCCCAATCAGGTCTTTTTTCCACTTTTACCAAACTTGATTACATGACACTTGTCCACATTGAATTCCATTTGCCATGTATTACTCCATTCATGAAGTTTATTTTATTCTTCTTGTAGCTCCCTACAAGAGTCTGTGTTAGTAATTCTCCTTTGTATTTTTGCATCATCTGCAAACATATTTAGATAGCTTTCATTTCCAGTGTTACTGTTTATATCATTTATATACACTAAAAACATGATTGGTGCCAGCACTGAGCCCTGTGGTACTCCAATAGTCACTTCTTTCCATGATGAGTAATTTCCCCTTAGTACTGTTCTCATTTCTCTTTTTATGAGAAAATCTTGAATCCAACAAAACAGTTTGCCTCGAATTCCTCCTTGATGGTACAGTTTCCATAAAAGTCAGGTGTGGTACTGTGTCAAATGCTTTCCTGAAATCTAAATACTGTCCACCCATCCTTCTCTTTCCTGTATTGTGTCTGTTACTCTGTCATAGTAGCTCAACTGATTAGTAACACATGATTTTCCTTTTCTGAAACCAAACTGTCTTTCTGTTATCATACTGTGTTCTAGATGATTTACCCAAGCTCTTCTTATAAGCTTTTCTAATACCTTTCTTACAACATTGGTCTGTGATACTGATAGGTAGTTGAGTGGATTTTGTCTATTCTCTTTCTTGAATAAGGGGACAATATTTGCTTTCTTCCAAATATCAGGTAGTTTACCTTGACTCAAGGATTTCTTGAAAATTAATAATAATGGTTTGCTGAACTCCTTTGCACATTCTCGTAGCACCCAACATGAAATTTCATCAGGACCATTTGCTTTTCCTCTGTCTAATTTACTTAACTGCTCCTGTATTACTTTTTCTGATATTTGTATATCTGGTAGTATGTGTGGGCATGCATGTTCCACATAGTCCCTCTCAAAATTTTTTTCTTTTGTAAAAACTGATTGGAAATTCTTATTTAATGCTTCAAAAGTATCCTTCTCTTGTGTATAGGTGATTCCCTCGTCAGTAATGGATTGTATTTTATCTTTTACTTTGGTTTTGCTTCTGATGTAGCTGTAAAATAGCCTCGGTTGATCACTACTTTTATTTATGATATCCTCCTCAAACTGTTTTTGAGCTTCCCTCTTTATTCTTGTATAATCGTTTCTTGCCTGTTTGTAATTATTATATGACCTTTCACTATTGTGTCTTCTGTATCTGTTCCACAACAAATCTCTTCTTTCTTTTGATTTTTTAAATTCTGTATTGAACCATTTCTTTATTTTCTTTTCTTCTTCTTTGTGCTGTGGGATGTACTTCTGGACTCCTGTTTCATATAATTCACAGAATTTTTTATATACAGCATTTAAATCTTGTCCTCTAAGCTCATTTTCCCAATCAATTTCTTAGAAATACTTCCTGAGGTCATGATAATTTCCCTTTTTATAGTTTAGGCTCTTTTTTGTAACTTTCATTGCTGTTAACTATGTCATATGCTATCCTGAAGTTGCAATTTAGTACTGCATGGTCGCTTTTGCCGAGTGGAGGGTGATATATTAAACTGTCAATATCATTTTCTTGTCTAGTAAATATGAGATCCAGCATTGAGGGTACATCGAGTCCTCTTTTTCTGGTGGTTTCCCTCACATGTTGCGTTAGGAAAAACTATATGCTATCCTGAAGTCGCAATTTAGTACTACATGGTCGCTTTTGCCGAGTGGAGGGTGATATATTAAACTGTCAATATAATTTTCTTGCCTAGTAAATATGAGATCCAGCATTGAGGGTACATCGAGTCCTCTTTTTCTGGTGGTTTCCCTCACATGTTGCGTTAGGAAAAACTCTTGCACGAGATCCAGGAGATTTTGGTCCCAACAGCTTTCTTGGCTTATTATATCTAGAGTATTCCAATTTATATTTGTATTAAAATCTCCAGTTAGTATAATTCTTTCCGATTTCTCTTTCATTTTATGTAGTAATGCTCTTAAACTCTGAATTGCACTCTCTGCCAGGTCCTCATATTCGTCTCTTTCCCATGTGTTTGATCTGGGTGGCATGTACAAATTGGCTACAATTACTTTCCCTTCAGATGTATTGATCTCTAATGCAATCAGTTCTACTTGTGAGGGTATATCTAGTTCTATTTCTTTGACTTTTAGATTTTTCTTGGTTAATATTATAATTCCTCCTCCTTTTTTTAAGTTCCTATCTCTTCTCCATATATTATATTCCTCTAAGTTTAGTATGTCATTTGATATCCTTGGTGTTAATTTTGTTTCAGTTAGGCATATTATATGTGGTTCATTTTCTCTGACATAATCATTCATCTCTAATAATTTAGTTACCATTCCATTCACATTTGAGTACATCAACTTAATCATCTTGTTTATATACTTGTCATGACATGGTTCTACTACCTTCCTCCTTTTTATTCCCTCCTGTTTATGTACCACTTTCGTACCTGCAATCCTATTACTTTGTAAAAAAAATGTATTCTTCTCCTCTTCTGATCTTCCCTCATTTTTTGTTTTTGCTTCCTCTATCTTCTCTTTCAGTAATTCCAGTTCCTCTTGTGTTAGGCATCTTTTTATCCATACATTTTTTAACTCCTCTTTTTCCATAAGATTCTTTGCATTTTTTAGTATCTCTTCCACGGTGTTTACACTCTGGAAGGTTACCTTTAGGGGTCTTGACTTGCTTTTCTCGTATTTCCCAAACCTTTTGTGTTCCTCTATGTCTTTACTACAGATTTCCTGTGATACTTCTTTCAATAAGCTCATTGCATTTGCCAGCTCCTTTTTGTCTCTTGAGATCTTGTTTTTTACTTCTTCCTCTTCTATACCAGTGATTACTATAGATTTGTTGATATCTACTGAATCTCTGACTAACTTTGGATTGATTTGGATTATTCTTTTCACTTCCTTTTTAATGCTTTTTTCTTCCACCCTTTTGTCTAAGTCTTTCTTTACTTTCACCATTTCAGCATACGTGGTTTCCACATCATTTTTGTAGCTTTGCACGTCTTCATTCACCTGTGTTATTTTCACCTCAATATCACTGCTTTGGTCTATCAGACTGCTTACTTGCCTAATTGTCTCTGTATCATTTTTGAACTCTTCCATAATACTCTTGTGGTTGGCTATTGTACTTGCCATTTCACTCATTTTCCTCCTTAGTGTACTCACTTCCACTGTTAGTTCATCTATGTTTGTGTCTTTCTTGTTGACCTCCCTTCCTAGTTTTTCTATTTCTTCCATTTGCAAGTGCATCTGCTTCTTTATTTCTTCAGTCTCATTCTGAAAAGCCTTCTCCAGTCTGTGTACACGCTCTACCAGTTTATTGTGAGTCTCCATTTCAACCAATTCTTGGTAGAAATCATCATCTTGTTTTCTACCTTTATCCCTTTTCTTTTCCAAATTTTCTTGACTAAAGTATGTGGCCATTTTGCAATACTAAAAGCACAGAGTGCTTACATTCCCTGGGGCAGTTGTAGTCTAAACAAACAATCAGCTGATTGAGCGCATTCTTACGCTACTTGGTTCTCTTTTCTGTTTGAACAAGTGTTGCTTAAGCTTCTTATTTTTTTTTTAATAATAGAAAACCATTTAGTCTAACCTGGTACAGAGCTTGACTCATATAAAGATACTAATTTAGGTAATGCCACTGGCCGTGCTGGCTCGGTATGGAGCGTTGTCGGCCCGCGTCCACTCTCCTTGATGCCTTGGTGTGTATTTACCTATTTGTATTGACCTATTTGTAGTATACAGGAATTGAGCAATGCTCGTGTTGTCCTGTCTCCATATCCACATTTATCAAGTCTACCTTTACACACATGAATGTTTTTCTCATGCATCACCTCTTTGTCTAAGTTGTTCCAAATATTTAAGTATTTACCTAATATACCTAATTGTGATATACACGGAATGTACTATGCTCGTGGGTTTCCGTCGCTGTTTCTCAATAAGTCAAATTTAGCTTTAAACTCGTTTAAGTTTTTAGACTGGACGATCTCTTTGTCCAGGCTATTCCATAAGTCTATACTTCTGTAAGGAAAGCTATATTTCTTGGTATCCTTCAAGCAGCTTGACTTTTTCAATTTCATTCCGTGTCCTCTTGTTGCTCTCTTATCCCATACAAACAGATCTTCTTTGTCAATTTTATCTAGCTTTAAACTCGTTTAAGTTTTTAGACTGGACGATCTCTTTGTCCAGGCTATTCCATAAGTCTATACTTCTGTAAGGAAAGCTATATTTCTTGGTATCCTTCAAGCAGCTTGATTTTTCAATTTCATTCCGTGTCCTCTTGTTGCTCTCTTATCCCATACAAACAGATCTTCTTTGTCAATTTTATCTACTCCCATCATGGTCCTGAACACTGCAATCATGTCTCCCCTTTTTCTCCTTTCCTCTAAGGAAGGCAAAGCCAGTTTTTCCAGCCTCTCTCTGTATGACAGGTCTGTCAGACTGGGGTCCATCTTGGTTGCTGTTCTTTGTATTCTCTCAATCTTGTTTATATCTTTCTTTTTGTGTGGGGACCACACTACCACTGCATATTCTAACCTGGGGCGGATCATGGCCACTATCAATTTTTTCATCATCTCCTCATCCATATAATGAAATGCTACTCTTATGTTAGTCAAGAGTTTATAAGTCTCTCCAACTATCTTGTTAATGTGCTTTTCTGGTGACAAACTATCTTGGACCAGCACTCCCAAATCTTTCTCTTCTCTCGTTTTTGTGATTAATTCATTACCCAACAAATAATTCAGTGATAGCCTCCTGGTACTTTTACCCATTTCCAATATTTTACATTTCTTTACATTAAATTTCATTTCCCCCGTCCGGCTCCAATTGTGTATCCTATCCAAATCCTCCTGCAGTATTTTACAATCCTCCTCGACCTCTACCTTCCTCAAGATCTTTACATCATCAGCAAACAGACTTGCATAACTGTTCACTCCATCTACCACATCGGCGCCAACACCGAGCCTTGAGGGACTCCACTTGTTACTTCCCTCCATCCAGACATCCTATCCTTTATTACTGTCCTCATTTGTCTGTCTCTCAAAAAGTCTCTCATCCATTCCAGAAGTTTCCCCTTCAGTCCTCCTATATATTCTATTTTCCACATTAGTCTCTCATGAGGTACCTTGTCAAAGGCCTTCTCTAAATCTAAGTACACACAATCCACCCAACCATCTCTCTCCTGTACCACGTCAATCGCTCTTGAGTAAAAGCTCAACAAGTTAGAAATACATGACCTTCCACTTCTGAATCCAAACTGACATTCAGCCAAAATATTCATCTCTTCCAGATATTTTATCCATCTGTCTTTCAGGATTCTCCCACACAATTTTGCGACCATGCTGGTTAGAGACACTGGTCTATAATTCAGGGGTTCTTCCCTGTTTCCTCCTTTGTAAATTGGTACCACATTTGCCCTCTTCAATTCTTGTGGCACTTTCCCCTCTTCCAGTGAGCATACGATTAAACTGTGAATTTTATCCGCCAGTTGTTCTCTGCATTCCTTCAGTACCCAATTAGAAATTCCATCAGGTCCTGGGGCTTTCCTTACATCTTGAGTTTCCAGTAATTTATACACTTCCTGTACCTCCACTTTTATATCTTTTATCACCGGAACATTTCTAATCACTCCCTCCCTTTCCACAAGCTCCTTTTCTTTAGTGAAAACTGACTGGAAACGTTTGTTCATTATTTCTGCTTGCATTGCCGCATCCTTAAAGACCTCTCCTTCTACTTTCAATTTGGTGATTCCTTCCTTTTGTTTCAGTTTGCCATTAACAAATGTATAAAACAGTTTGGGTCCATCCTTGCATTTGTCTATTATACCTTTTTCAAAATTCCTTTCTTCTTCTCTACGTATTCTTGTGTATTCATTTCTTGTTCTTTTATATTCTTCCTTTGTTCTGTTGTTACCTCTCTTTCTCCAAGTGTTCCACGCCTTATCTCTCTCCTTTTTTGCTATCATAAACCTTCTATTAAACCACTCCTTCTTCCTGTTTTCTTTCCCTCTTACTCTTGGTACAAATTTCTCCACTCCCAAATTATAGAGGTCTAGAAAGATATCCCACTTCCTCTGTATCTATCTTGTTTCTCTGAATTTTCTCCAATCCACATTTTCAAAAAAGTTTCTCAATCCTGTAAAATTTGCTTTCCCAAAGTTGTATCTTCCCTGTCTATGAAGCTCGTCTCTTGGCTCGACGTTCCCTATTAACATCTGGAACTCAATGACCACATGATCACTTTTTCCTAAAGGACAGAGATATTTCAATGATTCTATTACATCGGGTTCTTTGGTGAACAGTAAATCTAACCTTGCTGGTGTGTCCTCACCTCGAAACCGTGTCTCTCCTTTGACCCATTGCGTCATAACATTATTCATTATTATATTTAATAACATAATGCCCCACGAATCCTCGCCGCCTCCCGAGTACCATTCCTCCCAGTTCACCTCTTTACAGTTAGTCACCCACCAAAATTATATTATTGCTTTTCTCAATTATTTTTTGCAAATAGCTAGCCATATCTGACAACATCTCATGGTTTTCGTCATCCTGCCATGCTCTCGTCTTTGGGGGAACATACACTACCGCCATATCTCTCTTAACATTCTCTCCAGTTTCTAATTTCATATATATCACTTCAGCCCTGCCTTCTCCCATTTCCACAGTATCTACATTTATGTTGTTCTTCACTGCCATCATCACTCCTCCTCCCTTTTTTTCTTTTCTGTCTTTTCTCCACAGTTTGTATTTACCATCTCCCAAATGAACATCAATATCTTCTTTTAATTTGGTTTCTACAAAGCACATGACATCAGGTTCATGTTCTCTCAAGAAATCGTTAATTTCGATCCTTGTCGATATGAAACCATCAACATTAGTATATATCACCTTCAAATTATTTTTGACGTTTTTAATACCCTCTTCTCTCCTACTCTCTGTCCGTACCACTTCCTCAACTTCTGATCTTTCACAGCCATCCCTCTTAGTTTCCTTCACTTCTATTTCCTTAAATACCACTTCCTTACTTTCATATCCAATACTCTCCAAAAAAAAGTATTACATTCTTCCTCTGTCCTCTTATCATTTTTTCCCTTTACTTCTTCCTTTAATGATTTTAAAACTTCTCTTTCTTCTTCATTCAGATCTTTTCTTATTATACTATTTTCCATCCCCGCCTCTTTGCTTAATTTCCAGGTCACTTTAAGTATCTCATTTATTACACTTTCTGATGTAAACTTGACTCTCATTGGTCTTGTTTCCCCATTCTTATAAGGCCCTATCCTCCTTACTTCCTCAATTTCTTTTACCCACTTGTCTCCTTCGGGGTCAATCTTGCCTAATATTCCTCTCACCAGGTTCGTGTCTCTCTCGAGTCTTACGAACCTAACCTTTTCTTCCTCTTCCCTGTTTCCAAATATTACCACACATCTGTTCCTTTCTACAGTTTCTCTCACTATTTTCTTTTTCTTCTTCAGTATTTTCACTACATTTTCTTCCATTTTTTTTCTTGTTCATTTCCCTTTCTTCCTGGATGATCTCTCTTAAGCTGACCACTTCTTTCTGTTCTTCTTCTACGTGTGCCCACTTTGCCTTATGCTCTTCTAATACACTACTCACCTTCTCCGCTTTATTAGTACTCTCTTCTAGTTTCCTCCTCAATTCAACATTTTCATGCTTCAAATTTCTAATCTCTTCATTGGCTGTTTCATTGGATTGGATCAGAATCTGTATGGTAGTATCCGTATTTTCAGACACATCCTTTATCACTAGATTCTCTACTTTCTTTTCAAGTTCACTAATCCTCATAATTAATGTTTTAACCAGGTCCATGACATTGGTATTTGTATCAAATCCTTGAAATTCGAGTCCCTCATTGTTTACATTTTCGGCCATGTTTGATGTTGGTTAAGTACCAAAACAGCTGTTACCGAAAAAAAAACTACAAACATTCATGTATACTCTAGCCAATAAATCTTTACATTTTTGGTGTGTGTGTGTGTGTGTGTGTGTGTGTGTGTGTGAGAGAGAGAGAGAGAGAGAGAGAGAGAGAGAGAGAGAGAGAGAGAGAGACTGGTGTAAGAGAGGGTGTACGTGCATAAAATGACCTAATAAGTGTTTGGTATTATGTCTGTTCAGTGTACGATGGTGGATGAGTGTGCATGTTGTGTGTGTGATTAAGACTGACTTGCATGACTGTGAGTATGAATATGTGCATATAGAAAAGAGGAATATGAGAGTACAGTAGGCCTGGACCTGGAGAGGTGGCGTCTTCGCCGTGGGTCTACCCCCTAGAGGCTGTCAAAGCAGAAGAGGACAGCATAGGTGCCAAACCACCGCAAACCCCTCCGGCCCCTCATGGGGCCCGAGAACCTGGGAGTGGCTTCGGTCACCCGGGCAAGTACCACATCTCTCAACACAGCACATACAACACTGGCTCAGGCATCTATTCGGCCCCAGCCCTGAGGGCCAGACTCCTGCCCCAAGCCCTGAAAGCGCGGGACCCATCGCCACCAGCAGCCCCAGACGAGAGAGGACACCCCTACGCATGATCCCGTGGCCCCTGAATACAGAGGCCCCTGGCGGAACTCAGCCTCGTCAGTAGTGAGGCTGAGTCACCTCCGCCGCCCTTGTACCTGACCGCCACTATGTCAAGACCCGAAAGTGAGTGACAATGAAAGCACAGTGTCCGTGACATAGTGAAGTAAGGGCAGAGCAGTGAGTTAACAGAATACGGTAAGTCAGTGAGAAAAGCATCAGTAATAATATAAAAGAGTGGTGGTATAAGCAAGGTAACAGGAAACAGTGAACACGGCAAGGCAGTGAAATACAGGTCTATCTCAGTGAACACGCTACCAGATGGTGACATCGCCTCACACTAAGATCATACGGAGGCCCCAGTGCAAAAGTAATAATTAACGACCTGACCAACAAGCAACCTACCCGCAGTGAAATAATGCCACCATCTCCACCAGTACACAGAACCTAGACTTTCCTACAATAATAGTGCATAACCTCTCTGCCCTAAGTGCTATTCACCTTACCCGATCTTGTCCTGAGTAGTATCCTGCGCAATACTAACACCCCATATCTAGGCCTTAGAATTATAATTGTCCAGTATACCTGTATTTGTGACATCTACTCGTTCCATGGTAGAATTTAGCAATACACATGTAAGGTTGTTGCCTTGAGTTTTTGTGTCCTCCCTCTCTCTTATTTGTCTAAGCTCCGGTCTAGAAAGAGAACCCAGCTGCACACTAGGTGTTAGAGGGACGGAAAGCCGACCCTAAAACACCTAGCATTACACATATGAACAAATTTTGGCGCCTAGTGGTTGAGTGGGTAATAATGGCGCTCCAGTCGGATTGAGCCAGTGAAGGTTTATATCCAAAGGGTGGTTGGGGTTTATTGCTCATGTGGTGCCACTCAGGGATGGGTGGGGCTGGTCACTCTCATCTTAAATGTCAGGACCAACTTGCCTAGCACCCAGGCTCCTACGCTTCTCATGGGGCAACGTAGGATTGGATGATGATGATGATGATGTCTTTATGTTTTCCATTACTAAAACAAATGCTCACTATCAATGTCATGTGCTCTTCTGTTTACAATCAGTCCAACCAGTCTGATTCTCTGTTATTTTCCGAGCCTCATGGGCACACCTGGGGAGGGGGGCCCAGGTCTCTTGGCTCCCCCACCTCTTTCTAACAGAATAAGTTGAATGAGAGGGCAGTAGTCTAGTCAGCTATTTATATTTTGTTCATTCATTTAGGTATTAAAGATCATTTCCTGGCTTGCTACCTTCACTATTCAGCACTGACAATGATTTTTAATTACAGTAATATAGTTACTACTACAGCATAATACTTTCCGGGTAGATATATCCCAATATTAATAGTAAACCAAAATTCAGCCCCCCCCCCTCCATTACAAAAGCTGCCTTACCTGATCAGCTTTCATGCCTCACTTCACAAATGCATTTACAATATTCATCTGTCTTCTTGGCCTGTCATGAATATCCTCACCTGAAGACTCACCGCCATCCTGTATACACTTCTCATCACCTGATTTACATTAATCTTTTCCATATGACCATACTATTCATGTATACATTATTACCAGTAACAACTACCCTTTTATCATCAAACTTGATTATTACACATTTTTCACAAACCACATTATTTCTCATCATATTCCCTACATGTTCTCCACACACATTCCACAGTAAGTCCACTTTCCACTGTTCTTACATTTTCACTCTCTTGCCTTTCCAAAGTTTCACACCGATATGTTAATATGGACAGTAACACTTTCAAGCACTCTTCTTGTAGCCTCCACTCAGATTTGAGTTGAACATCAAAGCCTTCATAGCACCAATTATCTTTCATTGCTGTGCCACTATTTCAACTTTCTTTTGAATATTTTTCTATCTACCTATGGCCAGACGCCATAATCTCATAAGAGTTTGAGTTAGTTATTTTATGTGGAGGGGCACTAACCCTCTGCCAACCCACTTGTTGACACGTAGGGAATACGTATAAGTTGGTCATATGGTCACCACCTAGCAATGTAAATAATTTCCTGGCTTACAGGAAACCATTAGGTATGTCATTCAATGTAAAGCCATCTGAAAAGGAAAGAAGATTAAAAAAAAGTGACAGGAAAGATGGGATAAACAGAAAGATAAGAGGACAGACACCAAAAAAGAATGATGAAGGTGAAGGAAGAAGTAGGCAACACTATGTCAAGTGATTGGATGATGGTCGTCACCACCTATATTTACCTGCCTTATCTAATAACGCACATAAGTACTTGAACTCCATCACCAATTCAATTCCCACTCTCTGTTCACCAGTCCATTGCACTGAGTTACCTTCTTTACCAATTTACTACATTTACATTCATATAATGCCCAAGTTCAGGATAATTACCTCTCTTCAAAATGGTCTCCTTATTCCAATGTTATAGCCATTGTTTTTTATATCGTACGTGAATTTAACGATACAACTGAGGACTCCAAAGTTCTTTTTCCACAAGCACACTGAGTCAACCAGTAGAGAATATGGAGAGGATAGATAACTCAAAAATACAATGATACACAGCCTTTTATATTCAAAATTCCACATAGCAGTAGTTGAGTATCAAAATCTCAAATGTGACAAAAATTTAATGTCATATAAACACGACTGACCTCTCCCTACAACCTTCAGCAGTCGTAAATCCTCCTGACAAGTATCATACTGTAGGCCAAAGATGGGAATATTCACTTAAACAAACACAGAGACAAAATGAACATGCTTCCCTCTGCTGCATTAGTAATGGAAATTAAATCTAATTATGATATTTAGGGTGGCAGGTCAGGTGAAGAGGGATAATCGGGATACTATAGGTGAGCAGTGTGTGAAGAATGATGAAGGTAGGGTAGTGGTGAACAGTGAGGATATTAAAGATGCATGGAGAGAGCATTATAAACGGTTGTTGAATGAGGAGTTTGACTGGGACAGGGAAGGTTTGGAGCCAGCAGATCCAGTGTCTGGCCCTTGGCCTTTGATTGATGCTGCTACTGTGGGTAAGGCAATAGGCAGGATGAAGGTGGGGAAGGCAGCAGGTGTGTCTGGATTGATTGCCGAAATGTTGAAGGCCTCAGGCGATATAGGGGTGAGGTTAGTCACTGACCTGATAAATAGGATTATTTATGAGTGTGTTGTCCCAGATGATTGGCTGAAGAGTGTAATTGTAAATGTGTATAAAGGGAAGGGTGATGCCCTGGAAAGAGGAAATTATAGAGGTATAAAGCTTTTAGATCAGATAATGAAGGTAATGAAGGGAGTTTTAGAAGGTATGATTAGAGAAAGAGTGAATATTGATGAGATGCAGTTTGGGTTTATGCCAGGTAGGGGACCACTGATGCCATATTCATTTTTCGACAGCTTCAGGAAAAATATATTGGTAAGAGAAGGGATCTTTATTTTGTTTTTTGTTGATTTGGAAAAGGCCTTTGACAGAGTCCCTAGAGAGGTGGTAAAGTGGGCAATGAAGAAAGCTTGGCTTGGAGGAATGGCTGGTTAGGGTGGTTATGGCTATGTGTGTGGGTGCTCACACCCAGGTAAGAGTGAATGGAGATTTGAGTGATGAGTTTTCAGTGAATGTTGGTGTGCATCAGGGGTCAATTTTAAATCCCATGTTGTTTATCATGGTACTTGAAGCCCTTTCACGTGACTTTAGAAATGGACTCCCGTGGGAGTTGTTGTATGCTGATGATTTGGTGTTGATTGCAGAGAACGAAAGGAAGGCGGAGGAAAGGTTTAGGAAGTGGAGAGATGTTATGGCGCACAAGGGCTTAAGGGTAAATGCAGATAAAACAAAAGTGATGATATCTAAGGTAGGTAGTGGTACTGTCAAAGACGAGGGAGAGTGGCCATGTGCAGTTTGCCACAAGGGCGTGGGAAGTAATTCCATCTTTTGCGGTGTTTGTGATAAATAGGTGCATAAGAAATGTAGTGGTATCAGAGGTAGACTCCGAGATAATGCTGATATTATGTGTACGGTATGTCGGGGAGAGCAGGTGGAGATTGTCAGACGTGAAAGGATTGAACTTGCTGGTGAATCTCTTGAGTGTGTGGAAGAGTTTTGTTATTTGGGAGACATGTTGTGTGCTGGAGGTGGGGCTGGAGCTAGCTCTGTGGCTAGGGTGAGAAGTGGTTGGAAGAAGTTCAGGGAGCTCTTGCCTCTACTGACATTGAGAGGACTCTCCCTACGTGCTAAGGGGTCTTTGTATGCAGCATGTGTTAGGAGTGTAATGCTGTATGGTAGTGAGACCTGGGCAGTGAAGGAGGAGGATTTTCGCAGGCTCAGACGTACAGAAATGACAATGATTGAGTGGATGTGTAGTGCGTCCCTGCGTCCAAGGTCTGGGGGGGCTGGGTTTACGATGGAAGAGTTGAGAGGTAGGATGGGACTGGAGTGTATTGGTGTTGTGATGAGGAGAGGTAGATTGAGATGGTTTGGACATGTGGAGAGGATGGGGGATGATAATTGGGTGAGGAAGGTGAGAAGTGTTAATATTGGGGGTGGGGTTATGAGGGGCAGACCGAGAAAGACATGGGACGAGGTCATTAAGTGTGACCTCAGGGTTAAGGGACTGAACAGGGAGGCTGCAATGGATCGTGCAGCATGGAGAGCCGCCATTAGGTGACCAAAGCCGACGCATGCAAGCATGTTGGAGCCTTTAAAAACGAAAACGAAAACGAACAGCATGTGAAGGTCCAGGGATATCCTCTTTAAGTCCTGGGAGGCTATTTTGTAGGTTGGGACTCGGACCTCGTGTGCTCGCCTCAGAGGATGGAGGATCTTCCCTTTCATGCTGCGTAGAGCTAGGTCTCACAGTCATTGGTTGTGAGGATTTCTGGAAAAGGAATGAATATGAGACTTTGTTGCCTAGAACAATGTCACCAACAAGATCATTAGAAATGGGACCTTTGAGGAATACGTCACACCGAAAAATTCATTTGGGTATTTGACAAACTTTCACACAGTATGTAAATTAATGTTGCCTACTGATATCAGAATGGTGTGATTTGATGCTCTAAAGAATAAACATGTAAATATGGTGGTGATGGGTGTATAGCCCTTGCAAAAGAGAAAGTGATAATGGCTTAATACATTCTTTCAAGTTCAAAATGTATCCCATTATCTTAACAGAAGTGGAGGTAACAGGAATATTAAGTGAGAAAGAAGGGAAATAGTATCAAATGTCTGTAGTTAAGGGTTAAATTTCAGAGTAATACTACCTTCTGTCCACTGTCATATATGTTGACAGGATTGACAGCATGACATTCATGCAGGATTGCATGTATATCATCAAAATACGCAGGCTTGGGAATGCGTGCTGCCGCTGTTTTCCTCATGATATCCAGGAATTTCTTATATGCTCTTATTAGGTTCTTCCACTTGGTGTTGCATTGCTGCCAAGTGATGGTTACCTGAAACTAAATATCATGCAATGAACATCAAAATTATTTTGTGCTTAATGTTATCGTACCCACAAAAAATAAATCTTTTTAAGGGATTGCTCTGGATAGTGTTTGGGAAAGTATAGGAAAGTAATAAAACACTGAACTTGTTCACAATTTCACAAACCTAACGGTACTAATTCAATTTTGTTTTGTATCAGACTCTGAGGGGGCTATTAGTAATGGTTTGGCAAAATAATAAATTTAGAAAGCATATATAGGTTACTGGAAAACTGGTGCCATTTTTAAGAGACCAACATCGAATCCTTTCAAGGTATGAAAAAGAAAAAAAAAAATAGACCCCTTAGACTAGGTGGATGGCAGTGAAAAACAGAGTCACTCACTGTTCATTTTCCTCTAGCTCACTCACCCCCCCCTCCTCCATCATATAGCTGTCCACCCAATTCCTCCAACTCATTCTGATAACACTCAGTCCCTTTCCCCCATTACCAAATAAATAAATAAAAAGTTACCTTTACCAGATGTCATACCTTCCTACTTATCTGATTGGCAATGGACTCCCATACTTTTTTCTTTTTGGTAACCTTATCTTGAATCAGATGGTAATTGTCCTTAATTAATAATAAAAAATGTCAGCTACAACAGGCTGCCACATTCTGTCTCGTTCACCTCGTGTTGAATGCTGGCTCGCATCTGGTAAATCTAAGGGAAGTAATATGTCCTGTAATTGAGGAAGAGATTTTGGCAACAAATTATCTAAAATGAGTACACTCTTACTTTCAGTTATGATGACAACAGAAAATAATAGTATATAATAATGCAAAAAGCTAAATATAAATTATAGAAAATAATGAAGAGGAATGAGTGAAAACTGTAGAACAGGCATCTTCTGACATAAAACAGCACTGTACATGAATATTCCGTGATAATCTGGTAGCAACATACCTTCAACAATCTCTCCTGCTGGTTGTTCTACAATGACTGGCTGCTCATCTGGTGATGGTGGTGGTTGTACTTCAATAATAAAAGGATGCACATCTTGATGAGTTATGGCATCATGTGCATTATTGAACCTCATCTCACAGTGCCCACAGGTGAACCTGCATGACTGAAGAGAGCATTTACATGAGGAAAAAGGCTATCAATAATATCAGTTTTGCATACCTAGGTCAAATGTGCTCTTGAGTGTATGTACAACTGTACAAAAAAGTATCGTTAGGATGTTGTGCTAAACAATATGAAAAGCGACGATGGTTTAGAAAAAACAGGCAGGGGTCTAGGAAACTGTTGATACCCCTGCAAATTCAACAATGTTGGTTATGTATGGGATACAAGAGGCATTTCCTGTGCTTGAGGTAATAAATGCTTCGATAAGACTGTATCAACCCTTCGGAAACAGCAGCCATCGTAGTGTTCGTTACGTATCTATCGTACCCCTGAGTAACGATACTTTTTTGTACAGTTGTACAACCTTAAACTAAGTTAAATAACAGTAACATCACCCAACCTTAGCATCCTTTTGAACAGACTTTGGCGTTCTTAAACCAAACCTGTCCATTAATCTGAAAGGTAAGGTTCATCCATCCACACGAACAGTAGGAAATATTTCCACCAATTTCATTTATGCTGGAAAGCTTAAAAATATCGAGTGGTAAGTCCCTTATGCAGTACTGATTGTTACTGTCAATATTCTTTGATCAATGAAAATAGGTAGGATTATTATGTACTACACATGTATATAACAGCTGGATGAATTTCTGTTGCTTTCATTTCACACGGCTACAAAGGGAAAAATGTGTATATGGTGCCAGGACTACAAACTTGTGTTGTACTGTGGGTTTTGGTATTATAATACTGAAATATGAATACTTGTAGCATATCAAGTATAAAAAATTATTGTAAATAATGTTTGGTGAGGTAAAAGATGCTCCACAAAGGATGTGGAGGAAAAAATGCTATTTAAGCTAGTCATGTCCCCTGAAAGGTTACCATATCTGTTGGTACACAAGTAAGTAAAACACACTTATATACCCCGAAATATTTAGTTAAGTATAAAGATGTTCAACAGTGGCTGTAAGGGGAAAAAGAGCACATACTAAGATGGCCACATGTATCATCAAAGATAACATACCAAAATTTATGTATTCCCACAATTTTGTAATCTTGGTTCTCTTAGAATAGGGTTACTTTTCTATATATAACAATAAATCAATGTACAATATTATAATAAAGAGTGCCCTCCTTAAATCTTACTCATCTTGGAGGCATATGTTAGCCCCAGCTTTCCGAGGGTAAATATTTCACTATTATAGTATTATTTTAGTTTCCGTTTTCAGGGGAATCATAAATTATAAATTAATTCAGTTTTTAAGCACAATTCACATTTCCTCCAAGAATTTCGGTACCAGTCCCACATTGGAGTGTTGCCCTGACCGCCTATCACATTTCACCATCTCCACACTTTGATATTAGCCCCAAACTTATCAGATAAATACGTATTTCAGCACTTGCCATATACCTCCTTCAGCTGACGCCATTGTTGAAGAGCAAAATACTTTCAGTGGCAGAGAAACTGGAAATAATTCTTGGAGGTGCTCGGAGAGATGTTGTTGATGATCCAACTCGACCCAGGTCTGGAGGTGGGTTCACAGAAAATCACGGATTCTGCTGAATCATGGCCGACAGACCACAGGATCCGGATTCGACTGCCCAAAAAGAACTTCGTCTGACAGTGGATCTGTGGTGTGATCTGTGATCTGAAACGGATCCTCACAAATAGACGAGGCTGTTAATATGGGGTAGTTGGGAGGGGAAGGTGGGGATGAGAAGTGAGGAGGTTGCTTGGGGAGGGGGAGGAGGATGGTGGAGGTGTGGGAAGGGGTGAGGAGGTAGATAGGGTATGGGGGGAGAGTGAGGAGGCAGAGCCATAGATTAGGAGATAGCTTAAGTGTGGGGATGGGTGAGAAGATAGATGGGGGTGTGGGGGAGGGGAGAGGGGGTAGGTTGATGTACGAAGGGGAAAGGAATGGGACATGTTTGGTTGAGATAAAGGAAATGAAAGATAAGTTAATATAAATATACACATGAGTACGTAGGAATACTGTACTCTGAAAGCTTTGGTTACAGGAGACTTCTATTGGCCCTTAAGGAGTTAATCAACGGGGTTAAACCAGTTACGCTAAAGGTCTATCCTGGTTTTGAACTTTTATAATCAGTGAGTAAGTCTGTGAAGGCCGAACCATCTCCAAAGAACGTTTACATCTGTGTAGCCTTTAACCATACTCGTACTTTAAAAAGTGGAAAGCATGTAATAACTAAGAAGAAGATGGTGATAATAGAAAGGACAGATAATGTGATACGAGTACAATGAAGGAAAGAGAAGCGAAAGGGACCTGCAGTAAGTGAAGAGATGCGGGTCAACAGAGGATTAATGAAAAGAGATTAAGTGGTAGAGGGGTTGGAAGGGAAGTGATGAAAATAGAAAAAAAGAAGGCGATATTGGTTGGTAACGAGGTGAAAAAATGAGTTAGACCTGATGGGTGTGAAGGAGGAACAGAAGTTAACATTTATTTGTGCGAATTGAGTGAAGAAAGTCTGAGATGTAAGTCTTGTAGAAATGGAGGTGACAAAAGAGAGTTCAAAAAATTATCATGGAATAATGGTAAGTTTGCTGAGTGTTGTAGAAGATTAACTGGAAATATATGACAGGTGTCAGAATGCCTGGTGAATGTTGAACATGGAGGTTTCTGTCGTAGTGGCGTATGTGTGTATCAGGTATTTGTAGTAAAGCAAATAGTGGATGAAAGGTGTGAGAGAATACAAATATTTATGGCATTTATGCATATTGTAAAAGCACGTAACAAGATAAGCAGGGAGGAATTTACAAAGTATTAGGTGTGTAGGGAGTGTCCTTAATATAGTAGTGAAGCATGTGAAAGCGTACACGTATGACTGAATGAGTCATTCAGAATCAATATGGAAATGAATCATAGGTGTGTGTTGTCACGGGGATCCTTCCAAATTTTGTGAGGCCAAACTGAGTGAAGGAAATAGATAGCAAATATGATGAGAGTGATGGAATATTATAGATCTTCTCGTATATACAGGCTGCTTAGTAACGGTGCACTGGGGTTTCATGAATGTTTTTGAGCTGCCGGGCTGAAAGCTACTGTAGATAAGAGGTAAGTGATGGTTTTGATGAGAGAAGATAACTCTCGATGTAGTATGTTGATAAACGGAGCAAGTATATAACTGCTTCAGGTTATAACCCGGTCACGCAGAGGACGTCTTACCTTCTCTCTCTCTCTCTCTCACTCACACACACACACACACACACACACACACACACACACACATATATATATATATATATATATATATATATATATATATATATATATATATATATATATATATATATATATATATATATATAAATGAAGTGTGTTGGTACCAGACCCACGTTGATATAATGCTAGTGAGACACTGGTTTGGCATGAGGACCAAAATCAAGGGTGAGAGCAGTGGAAAACGATTGATATGTTTTGCATGGATTGGATAAGATATTTGGAGACTTATGAAAGATATGGAGTAAGGTAATCTGCTGCTGGTACATTATCCTGTGGAATGGAACCGACATATTTGAAGGTTTGAATGATGAATGTATGGACGCCCACTGAATAATTCTGATGATATATTTTCGTACTTTTGAGAGGTCTTCTTTCAGCTGGACCAGAGTCATTGAATTAGTGGAAGACTGGATCGTCATCATCATCATCATCATCATCAATATTATCATTATTATTATTGTTATTATTATTATTATTTTAATTAATATTGCCATTATTAGTATTTTTGTTGTTTTTGGCCTGTTCTTGTTTACTAAATGAGATATCGAAGGAAATTAAAACAGAGGTACAGGAGAGGCTAAAATATAAAGTAATATGAAGTGAATCACAATGAAGCTGGAGAAGCATAAAGAAATAGGAAAGCAGAGTGACAGAAAAGAGTCAGGGAGTAAGGATTTCTTTTTCACGGGGGTTGGGAAAGGAGGGCGACGGAGAACTAGGAAGAAGGTAGGTAAAGATGTAGAGTGGAAGGGAAAATGAGAGAGAACCACGAAGTAGGAAGAAAGGAACAGAGAAGGGAAGAGGGACACTTATAAGAAGGTTGCAAGAGAGAGAGAGATAGAAAGAGAGAGAGAGTTGCGTAGAAGTATTGGAATAGGAGTCAAAAGGAAGGATACTGGAGATGAAAAAATGGGCATGAGGTGGCAGGAAGGAAGGTGGTAGAGATAAGGAGGAAGACTGAAGCAGAAAGAAATTGGAAGACAAAAGAGATAGAAATGTGAAGAATAAGGAGGTAAAGAAGGAAAGGGAGGGAAATGATAAGGAGCGGAGCCGGAAGTATAAAGAAGAGGAAACAGGAGAGAGAATGAGAGGACGTCTGGCATGTCGAAGAGAGATAAGGAGGGAAGCGAGAAAAGAAGAGGCAGGGAAATGGAGGAAGGTAGAAAAATGGGGAACTGGGATGATAAAGAGAGGAAGAAGGGAAATAGGTGCAGGGCGAAATTGGAGGCAGAAGTAAGGAAGAAGAGAAGAGATGAGAAGAGAAGAGACTGAGGGTATTGCAATGTCGAGTCACTTAGGAAACGAGGAGGAAAAAATAGTGGAAGACGTATGATGAAAGGAAGAAGGAGAGATAAAGACAGTAAGAGAGGAAAATATGAAGAAAAAGCAGGCAAAGAGAGAAGGACTGAAAGACGAAGAGAGGGGAGGAAGGGCAGAGTGAGAGAGATAAAAACGAGAAAGATGATTAAGTTGATGGGTTAAAATTAGATAACAGAGAGAGAGAGAGACGCCAGTCAGCCTGAATGAGACTGAAGAAACGGTGTGGTTTTAATGACCGTGTGTGTGTGTGTGTGTGTGTGTGTGTGTGTGTGTGTGTGTGTGTGTGTGTGTGTGTGTGTGTGTGTGTGTGTGTGTGTGTGTGTGTGTGTGTGTGTGTAAAAACGTCCACAAGAAGTGGGTTGGGGGAGTTGGTGCGTTGATAAGCGAGAGGAAAAAAGGCCGAGAGAGAAAAAAGGGGGTGGAGTGAATGGGTGGGGGAAGGTGAAAGGAAGTGGTAAAAGAAATATGATGTATGGCAGACAGATGTATAGGTTACTTTATTTTGAAAGAGACGGGATAGGTAAATAGAAGCAGTAAAGATTATAGGTACACAGATTACACACACACACACACACACACACACACACACACACACACACACACACACACACACACACACACACACACACACACACACACACACACACACACACACACAACAAACCGAGTAAACTGCCCTCGGATGATCACTATATAATATGAAGATGACACATACTCATTTTTTTTTTTTTTTTTTTTTTTGTAGAGGCGAAAATGCACTTAACAGGTTGGTGATGACTGGCTGAATGCAACATGTCCAAATAACATCGTTGTATCTCAAATAAAATACCTGGTAATGTGAATGTAAACTTATTTACCAAATCAGATTTCTCCCTCAGATAATTATATGTTGCCTTCAGCCAAGCATCACCAACCTGTCAAGTGCATCTTCGCCTCAGTATAAAAAAAAAAAAAAAAGTCTGAGTTATATAAGACCACACTGCCAAATCCTACACACCGAAGTGAACCCAACAACTAACACTTATTATCGTATCCACCTTTGATATTTAATTTTAACATTCAGTACCCCGTTTAGAACCGACATCGTCCCTTACATCAGCATCACACACACACACACACACACACACACACACACACACACACACACACACACACACACACACACACATACACACACACACACACACACACACACACACACACACACACACAGCCTAGTATGGTGCTGTGTGAGTGTATTGTTTTTGCTCTTGCTTGTGTGTATACGTGTGTATATCATAACCCAATCGAGTTTGATCCGATTTGGACCAAACTCGGTGGAGGGGTTGAGGGTCATGGACGAATGAAGTGGTTTGCTTTTGAGAGCAGTAGGTCAGGGTCACAAGGCTAGGTCAGCTCAAGCAGTTTTGATCCGATTTGGGCCAAACTTGGTGAAATGGTTGAAGGACAGACAAGGATGAAGTGACTCGGTTTTCAAAACAGTCGGTCAGAGGTCAAGGTCACATGGGGCAAGGTCATATAGTTAGCTCTTTGGTCGATTGCAGGGCATAGTGTGAGTGATCCTTCTTTTATATAGATTTTATAACCTTCCACTTCTTTAATCTCATCAGTACAATTCTGCCATTCCATTATACTCTGAAATACATGAAACGATTTTCTTCAGGATTGCAGAGTCCTCTCACTGGAGTAGAAAGAAACATTATTAACATCTTTACTACGATCACGTCGTTTTCATTTCTTTGCGGTTAGCGCTAAACGATTTAATTAGCTTAATAACGTCTGTCCGCATCACACTTTTTTTTTCTTTTTAGCATCTCATCGCATTCTCGTATTAAAAAAAAAAAAAAAAAAACATTTCTTGTCATAACGAGAAACATTGCCCTCCTTCTTTAATGTCATAACGTCGCTACATCAAAAAATCCACATCGCAGACATAATTCAGCATCACCACATGAACAGACATGTATATCTGAAACATCCAGCAACATCATATCAACAAATTCAAAGCCTCGCAATAATGTCATAAACTTTCTTCGACATCATTATCACATTGCAGTCGTGAACATTGCAATGGATAAGTAAGCATCACAATAAATGTATCCTACACATCCGTCATCATCATATCCTTCTAGCATCACATTTCCGTATTAAAAACACGATGATATAGTTTTGTAATTTATTTGTCCAGTTATGAGACAGCCAGCCTAGGATGACCCCAGGTAGGAAAAGGGTCAGTGAAGTCTATGGGCAACTCTAGTTCGAAATATCTCAATGTGAATAAAGTCGTGTGGGGTAGCAAGGTTGAAAAGACAAATATGTCGCCTGATTTAAAGTTGTCATAGACATTGTGATCTCACTGCAACATTGCATAATGACTTCAGTATTCCAGTATCAGACAAATTCATCACCACCTCAGCATCATAACATGAGCTTCGTACCCCTTCAGCACCTTTCTCGCTTGACACACATTCGAGTTAAACACTATTTTAAGTATGTGTGTGTGTGCAGTATTCCCAGCTATGCATTTATCACACGGCATAGTATGTTTAGCTTGTGTATGTGGACTCCCACCATTTGTACTTCAGTATTTGTACTTAAAATATATGGTACAATGCCAGAGTTGGTACTTGACCCTTTCGAAGCCTCTTACGAACTTTATAATATACTTTGTCTTTGGGAACTTTGCTTGTTCTGACACTCCCCGGGCTATTTTCTTTATCCCAGGAAAACGCGCAGCAGCAAATGTCAAAGATTAGGCTACCTGGTTTAATACTCAGCGTTGTTTATTACAAACTGTGGACATCGTTTTGGTTCACTTCAAACGATTAATTTTAACTCAGAAAAACATGCGACAGCCATTGGGTTAAGTCAGAGAATTAGGATTCCATATGTTGAAAGCGGTACCCGTATATTAAAACGAGAGGTTTATCATTGCGTTGCACTGAACCGTATAGTATTATCGAGAACTATAATTCGCATCTCCATCGAAGCAGGTACAATTAAGGCAGTGGTTTCCAACCTGTGGGGTGCGCCCCCCTAAGGGGGCACGAAGGGCTGCCGTGGTTGTCGCGAAGGCTTGATAAAGAGGGTAATAAATTTGAAAACTATGAATTATGATGGAATTCAGTAATTTCTAAATATGGAGAAAATATTTCAGATATGAATAAGAAATCTAATTATATAAATATATAAACAATTTCAAAGATTAAGAATCTATGATATTTATTGACATGTGCCAACTATGCCAGTAAAATACAGTATTTGAGGAAGGGGGGCGCAGGGAATGTGTCATTCAGTGAGGGGACCGAGAAGTAGAAAAGGCTGGAAACCATTGAATTAAGGAGTAGGTAAAGGTAGACGTCATACCTTCCAGTAGTAAAAAGAATGTAAAAAACAATGGCAATATACATAACATCTGTGAATGTCCTTTTCTGGGATGTAATTATAGTTGATGCCAAAAAATAATCTTATCACTGTGTTGTGTATGTGTTCTAATTCAGACACTGTCTACATATTCTGCACTACTGGGATTGACTTGCACCGATTTTTTTTTTTTTTTCTATATTTACAAGACTTAAAGACACGAACACCCAAACATATTCTGTCAGCGAGTTCTTGGTACACATTTCTCGCAGCCACCCAGGAAGTATTAAACACCTATTTTATGCAGTTTACACCCTTAGATTCATTTCCCCTCCCCTCGTAAACCGCCACCACCACTACCACTACCACTGTTTCGTGTCTTGTGCCGGGGTTGTTGTGGTGGATTCCGTACCAACTCCCAAGGGCCGCACTGATCTGGTTTAACTTATGAGGAGGTACAAGGTCGTTTATACTTTTTTTTTTTTCCTTAGTGCTTACTACTGTCATATCCTATTCTGTCTTTTTGCCTGCACAGGAAAGGAGAGACATTGTCCCTGTTTCCCTGCAAGTCCCTTTCTTGACTCTTATCCCTCCTCCCAACCCCCCAAAAAGAAAATGTGAGACAAATAGGAAATTCATCAACATTGTCCTGACCTTTTGTCCACCTTATGATGAAGATAGGGCAAAAAAAAAGTTCAGAAGTGTAAATAACAGTCTATGAAAAGTTGATCTTGACAAAAAATTGAATTCATATTATATATTAAAACAATGAATAATTCAATAAGTTTCCTTTCCATACACCCAGAAAGAAGACACTGTTTGACCAGATAAGGATGTGAAAACGGGCTGAATGCCTACGTAGAGTTATACTGCAATAATTATTGGCTGGCTGAAAAATTTTGCTTCTACTTTGTGTTTTGCTCTTGTGCCCCCCCCCCTTTTATTTTTGTTTCTTAACCTGTTTCTGACTCCTTCCCACGCCATCTATAATAGAGGGAATAGGATGGGGATGGTTGTGATGGTGGTGATGACAGATGTTACGCAGTTATTATACTACATATTTTTACTGAGCGAGTTACAGGTAGTATAGGGAAAATTGGCTATTATTCCTTTCACTACGATGGCTTGTTTTTGTTTCTTTGGATTAGGAGAGACCTCAAAGAATGAAGAGGTTAATAAAGGCTGTATTCTACCCTTCCAGTGTGAAGTCTTCCATAAGCTCCTGGAGATACCATTAATAATAAGTCAAAGCATTCGTCCACGAATGCGTATCGCCCGTCATAGCTAAAAAAGTAGATCAGTAATCCTCTGGCAGACGGATGCATATCATCGCAGGTTCGCCAGAATCGGAAAAAAATTATCAGGATTTCACTCGCCGCATTTCAGTGTCTCTTTGCGTTCCTGTCTAAGTAGCATGGAGGCCTTCGTAGCTCCTCTTTCTTAGCGATTTCCTGTCTTGTTTGATTATATTTATCGCTTCAGTATCGACATAACATATAAGAGGCTAGTGAGCAGTGTTACAATATCTAGCATAATTTTATTCTTTTAGCATAATTTTGATCAAATTTTTTAGTCCGGAATATTTTTTTAGCATATTAGAAGTTTTAGCATAATTCAAGCATAATTTAAAACGGAATGGAATAATTTTGGAATAATTTTATAAAAGATATAAATCAGAGAGAGAGAGAGAGAGAGTAGGGCGGGTAGCTGATTGGCGGATGAATGAGTGTTGCCATACTGATACCTTAAGAACGATATTATGAGAGAACTCTGTATTTCAGCCAACCGCTATGAGACACCATGAGGCAGTTGACTGCCATACTTTGATGCGTTTTTTAATTAATAACAAGTTACACCAGTAGTGGAGTACCACTCCATGCAGTAATGTAGCTATTTCATGATGTCGAGTAAGAGGAAGAAAGTTTGCCAAGAGGCGCCAGGACCTAGTACTTCAAAAGCTTTATTCGGCCCTGATTCTTAGAGTAGCAGTGATCATGATTCTGACGTACCCGAGAAGAAAAAAAAACTAGTAAAAAAAAAGTTACAACCAAATTTCTCGCCCAGAATGGCTGGCTGAAAGTGGATTCAGAGAGTGGCTCACCAGAGACAGGAAAAACGAAGCTTTTGTAAATGGTGAATGTTTTTATTCAGCCAAAGTTATGTGTCATCAAGGCTCACTTTGATCTCAGCCAAAAGAGAGAGAGAGAGAGAGAGTAATATATTCTTTTAGGTAGGGTTCATTTAAATATTTTCATAGTAAACAGAATACATAATTAATATGTAACATGAATAAATATAGGATTTTATCATTTAGCTTCAACTCAGCATAATTCGTTTTTTACGTGGAACAAATTTGCTCAACCTAGCATGATTTTCATTGCCCTAGACTAATTTCGTTGTTTGGATATGGCAACACTGCTAGTGAGGTGAGTGTGTGTGTGTGTGTGTGTGTGTGTGTGTGTGTGTGTGTGTGTGTGTGTGTGTGTGTGTGTGTGTCGCCTCAGTATCGACATAACATATAGGAGGCTAGTGTGTGTTCTTACCTAGTTATTCTTACCTAATTGTATCTTTACAGAATTAGGAATGAGGCAGGCTCGTACCGTCCCGTGTTTTGAACCATTTTTATCATATATGTCTTTAAAATTATGAATTGTTTTGGCACACACCATTTCCTTCGGTAGTGCATTCCACTGATCAACTGCTCTATTTGGGAAACTGAATTTCCTTAAGTCTATGTTTGTTTGTAGATACTTGCCCCACAACTGTGGTGGGGCACGGGCAAAGAGGCCGTCACGGTAAGATGCAGGAAAAAGTTCCCCTTGGAGCATAGCACGGCAGGCAAACTAGCTAACGAGGGAAAGGCGGCAGAGGCAGGGGAAGATGCGACGGTTGATGGTGAGGTTGGCTGCCCGATGATCGACAAGGGTAGGGCAGGAGATCTGAGTGGAAATCGCGGCGCCGATGAAGGGGGCGCCGACGACGAGCTCCAGGTGGAAAAAGCCTCAAACGACTTGACGGTTGATGGTAAGGCCAGCTGCACGATGGTCAACGAGGACAGTGCGAGACGAGAGAGCTGGGCAGAAAATCGCGGCACCGACGGAGGGTGCGTCGACGACGAACTGCAGGTGGGAAACGCCCCGACGATGTCCTCAACCCCTTGCCCGTGGTGGAATATGGCGGTGGAAGCTCGCCCAGCTCCTCAGCAGCAGCAGATGGACGCCAAGGAGGGTAGTCCCAGTCACGGTCGATAGGAGAGAGGGCCCTAATCCAGGTAGTGGTGGAGGGAGGGTCGTCGGCCGTGGTCTACTTGGTGGTGGATGGCGGAGGAGCCTCGACCTCTTGGTGGGCAGACTCCAGGTGGAAGAGACAGGTCCCGCCCCTCGGCTGATACGGAGAGCTGGTCCTGCCGGGAACAGTGGTGGAGATGTTGCCGCGACGAGAAATGGGCTGCTAGGTTCCTTAAGTCTTTATCACCTCTATTTATATACAGTTTTCTGCAGTGTGCTCTTAATCTTGCTTCCCCATAGGTTATATACTCATTTACGTCTATTTTCTCTTTTTCTGTCATGCAGTTATATAACTTAATCATGTCTCCTCTTTTCTTTCTCTCCTGTACTGTTGGTAGGTTTAATTTTCCGAGTCTTTCTTCGTAGCTTAGGTCCCTTAAATTGGTGCCCATCTTGTGGCGGCCCTTTGTACCTTTTCAAGCTTATCTATTTCTTATGAGATGCGGATTTCAGACCACAGATGCATACTGCAGAGTTGGTCTAATGAATGATGTTATCTTTCTCAGCATGTCTTCATTTATATATGTGAATGCTACCCTCATATTAGCAAGCAGTGTGTACATATTCCTTACTTTTTCATTTATGTGGTCACGCGGTGATAGTCTGTTATTGATAATCAATCATAAATCCTTTTCCCTTTCTGATGTGTGTAGGGTTGAACTTCAGAACTTATAGTCCCAGTCTGGTCTTTTTTCACTTTTACCCAATATTATTGCCTGACATGTGTCCACAATGAATTCCATTTGCAGTCTATTGCTCCATTCATGAAGCTTGTTTCATTCCTCTTGTAGCTGTATGCAATGATCGGTGTTTGTAATTTCCCTGTCTATTTGTGCATCATCAGCAAACATACAATTTAGGTAGCTTCCATTTCCAATGTTGCTGTCTATGTCATTTACATAAACTAAAAACATAATTGGTGCCAGCACCGAGCCCTGTGGAACTCCACTTGTCACATCTCTCCATGATGAGTAATTTCCCCTTAGCGCTGTGTGTGTGTGTGTGTGTGTGTGTGTGTGTGTGTGTGTGTGTGTGTGTGTGTTTATGCGAGGAAGAAGGAACCAAAGGCCATGAGCCTGCAGTAACAGTTAACTCCAAGAGAAAAACAAAATACAATAGAGAGCCAAATTCAAGATCTGATCATTTTGAGATACCTGGACACACTGCGTTTGAAAGACTGGAGATCATAGGCAGCAGGAAATACAGACAGAGGGAGACAGTTCCAGAGTTGACCTGTTGCATAAATGAAAGACTGGAAGTAACGGTTAACTCTTGTATTAGAGAGTTGGACAGAAAAGGGATGAGAGTTTGGTGCCAGACGGGTGCTACGCGTCTGTCGTAGAGGTGGAGGAATGCAAGCAGACAGTTCAGAGGAGTAGTGACCATTAAAGTAGCGATAGAAAAGAGATAAAGATGCAACAGTGCGGCGAAGAGACAGAGGTTGAAGGGAGTCAGTAAGAGGAGGAGAGTTAATGAGACGAAAAGCCTTTGACTCCACCCTATTGAGAAGAGCTCTATGTGGGGAGCCTCCCCACACATGAGAGTTGTACTCCACACAGGGGCGGATAAAACCCCTGTATACAGTCAACAATTGTGCAGGGGTAAAGAAAGAGCAGAGTTAGCTTAGCACACCCAATCTCTTGGAAGCAGATTTTACAAGAGATGTAATATGATCTTTCCAATTTAAGTCCCGAGTAAATGAAACCCCAAGCATGTTCAAAGATGATGCAGGATTAAGCTGAATATTATTAAACATTAGTGGGTATACCTGTGGAAGACTTTGTCGGGTTGATAGGTGTAAGAACTAAGTCTTAGATGCATTAAAATCAACCATATTATTTTTACCCCAGTCAGAGATACGAGCAAAGTCAGACATTAGGTGTGCCATAGCCTCATCCCTTGTTTGTTGAAGTAACTGTTGAGATGGGCGTGCGGGAACCGAATGGAAAGGTGAAGGGTGGAGTCATCAGCGTATGAGTGGATAGGGTTAGATGTACAGCTTAGATCATTGATGAATAAAAGGAAGAGAGTTGGTGATAGGACAGAGTCCTGAGGAACACCACTGTTGATAGATCTAGGAGAAGAACGATGGCAGTCTACAACATCGGCTATAGAACGACCAGAAGGGAAGCTAGAGATGAAGGCACAGATAGAAGGATAGAAGCAGTAGGAGGACAGTTTGGAAATTAAAGATTTATGCCAGACTCGATCGAAAGCCTTTGAGATATCAGGTGCAATGACAAAGTTTTCGCCAAAGTCCCGAAAGGAGGATGACCAGGAGTCTGAAAGGTAGGTGAGAAGATCGCCAGTGGAGCGTCCCTGACGGAACCCGTACTGACGATCGGAAAGAAGGTTGTGATAGGAAAGATGCCTTAAAATTTTTCTATTGAGAATTGACTCGAAAACTTTTGAAATACAGGACGTTAAAGCAATTGAACGATAGTTGGAGGGTTGGGAGTGGTCACCCTTCTTTGGGACTGGCTGAATGAGAGCAAACTTCCAGCAAGATGGAAAGGTACAAGCTGACAGAGAAAGGCGAAAGAGTTTTCCTAGGCAGGGTGTAAGCACAGAAGCACAGTTCTTGAGAACAACAGGAGGGACCCCATCAGGCCCATATGCCTTGTTAGTACTGAGGCCAGTGATGGCAGAAAATACATCAGCTGAAGAAATTTTAATGTCAGCCATGAGGAAGTCAGAGGGGGGAAGCGATGGAGGAACAGCACCGGAATCGTCTAAGGTGGAATTGGAGGAGAAAGTCTGTGCAAAGAGATCTGCTTTATCAGTAGAAGAAATAGCTACAGAACCATCAGAGTAGAAAAGAGGAGGGAAGGATGATGAGGTAAAGTTGTTAGAACGATTTTTGGCAAGGTGCCAGAAGGAGCGGGAAGAATTCGAGTTGGAGAGTTGAGAGCATTTAGCATGGATGAAATTATTTTTAGTAGAGCGAAGAACAGACTTAGCACGATTCCGGGCAGAAACGTAAAGATGATGTGATTCAGGGGTGGGTTGGCTCTGGTACCTTTTGTAGGCCCTCTCCTTGTTGCGGACAGCATTAGAACAAGCGTGATTAAACTAAGGCTTTCTTGCGTTAGTCAAAGGATATGAGAAAGGAATGTATGCTTCCATGCCCGAGAGAATAACCTCCGTAATGCGCAAGGCACACTCAGATGGCTCACGGCCATGGAAGCAATAATCATTCCAGGGAAAATCAAAGAAGTACTGCCTGAGGGCCTCCCAGTCCGCGGCTCCAAAATGCCACAGACGATGTTTCCCTGGAGGGTCCACAGGCCGTACCGGAGTGATAGGACAGGTTAAGGTAATAAGGTTGTGATCGGAGGAGCCCAACGGAGAGAAAAGATTAACAGAGTAAGCAGAAGGATTAGTTGTGAGGAAGAGGTCAAGTATGTTGGAGCTCTCTCCAAGGCAGTCAGGGATACAGGTAGGGTGCTGTAGAAGCTGCTCTAGGTCATTAAGGATAGAAAAGATGTAGGCTTGTTCACCAGGTGGATCAGTGAAAGGAGAGGAGAGCCAAAGGTGGTGGTGAACATTGAAATCTCCTAGAATGGAGATTTCAGAGAAAGGAGAAATGGATAGAATGTGTTCCATCGTAGAAATAAGATAGTCAAAGAATTTTTGATAGTAGAATTAGGGGATAAGTAAACAACACAGATATATTTAGTCAGAGAATGACAGGAAAGCCGAGGCCAGAGTGTAGAGAATTCAGAAGAATCAAGTTCAGGAACACGAGAGCAAGATAAATCGTTGCATATATATACGCAACAGCCACCTTTGGCTTTGAAATGAGTACAGAGAAAGTAGAGTCAGACAGTGGTTCCAGGCACCTCGAGTCGTCACCGGGAGAGGGGCGGATGGTGGGGGCATTTATGGTCCCCCCACCTGGGGACTCTGAGGCTTGGTGATGAGACGCCATTTTAGTTGAATTTTGAATAGGAAGTGTAGTGTGTACTGTGCATGTAGTTTGATGTAGATAGTTAGAGAAATTTGTGTTGGAGAGCATGCCTGCCTACTCTCTGTGTAACTGAGACACTGAAAAAGTTCAGCAAAGGGGGATGGTTAGGAACTAGTCCTGAGGGCTGATGAAACGGGAGCTCCAGCACTCCCTGTCATCAGCTTTCCATCCACCTCGGGAGTACTGCCATGCACGACTGGTGCTACTGTGTGTGTGTGTGTGTGTGTGTGTGTGTGTGTGTGTGAAACCCTTATTATGCACACTATAAAGGAAATACTTCGGTGTTTAGGCAGTCACAATAAGGGGCTGATGGTGCTCATGCAAGTTGTGTCAGCGAGTGCACAGTGGGCACAGTAAGAGGGAATCCTGAGATTACTGATGATGCAGTTCACATAGCATTGCAACGTGTGGAAAGAAGCAATGTGAGGGATGTGCTGAGAGAACACATTTCAATGATTTATATGTGTCGAACGTGAGCATAATCTGCCCATCAGTGACATCGACTTGTGTAAGAACAAGGAATTTTATGGTAAAATTGCACATCAGTGACACCGTTGTGTCAAAAGAACAAGGAAGTTTATGGTAAAATTGCACATCAGTGACACTGTTGTGTCAAAAGAACAAGGAAGTTTATGGTATAGTTGTACGCAAGTGACATTCGGTTGTGTCAAAAGAACTAGCCAGTTTATGGTACAGTTTTACAAGTAATATACATACACTCAATCCGAGAGTTTTGCGTGAGTAAAGGTGGCTGAACCAGTTTGTCAAGCAGAAGGAGCTTCACTACGATCAGTTGCAGGGTAAAGCATCTGCTGCCTGTCACTACACTTCCTCTTGTTAAGAAATTGAGAAGAAGGTGGCTACGAAAAGCCAAGGTTTTCAATATGGATAAGATTGGGCAATTTGGAATTGCCTGCTTTCCTCTATACTGTACTTTGCTACCACAGGAAGAAAGGCAGGCCAGTCATTGTCGTTTCTCAAGGTGACCAACACAATTTGTTGCCGTATGCCCTATGATGTTATTGTTTTATGTTGCGTCTTATCGGTAAATAAACAGGCAAAGGTATGTCTTTATGAAGCATGTCAGTAAGCAAGTTTGGACAACACCCGTTATTTTGAGTGGGGAGGGGGAAGTGAGGGTCAGACCTGAGATATCATTACCACACTACTTTCTGTGTGGTAAACAGAACAGTAATGGGTTTAATTGACTGAGGTACATGGGTTGGAGTTACACGCGACCTGAGGTTAATAAATATGCCTTGTGTAACATTCTTTCATATAACTTACTAACAGACGCAATATCATTCAGGGCAGCGTTTCTTAACCTTTTTCGACCTCAGCATCCCCACACCCCCAATGTAATAAGGCCTCAGTCCATCATCCATTTACATCAGGTTATTAGGACTACAGTTTCTACACTACTGCAGGGTTAAAGTGAAGTGAAGTACTGCCTACCAGCTTATTTTAGACATTCTCAAAAAAAATCAAGGATGTCAATATTAAGCAAAAGCAATAAGAAAAAAAACAATAATGCACCATTTTCCAGCACCCCCTAAAATTGATTTAAGCACCCCCTGGGGGTGCTACCACCCCAGGTTAAGAAACGCTGATTTATGGTATTAAGAGACACCCGTTTCCGTGTATTTGTAATTATTGCTAATCTTTTAGATCATGAAGATTTACCCTGCATGTCATACTCTTCGTAACATTGTCAGAACACAACAAACACCTCAGAGACTCCCGTCATGCCCTTGTTAATTTTGGTGGCTTCATGGACTATGTCGGTAGTAACATTATATCTTGTAAGTTGAGGGCGCCACAGTATAAAACAATCACCTGTCAACCTGGTATTATATTGAAATTACACGCAACTAGAGGAGACTGGAATTGTGTTCATTATTTGGTTTGTGTTTGTACGCAATTTCTGTTTCTACACACGCACACCTATCGGATCTGTGTCTAAATTAGGTTTGGTTAGGTTGTCAGCTTAGTATATATTAGTTTGTTAGGATAAATTAGGTTAGGTTAGTTCATCTTAATGCAGATGCAATAAAAGACAGATAGGAGCACATCTCCCTTCAGTTATACGTA
>NC_137012.1:18569351-18692723 GCF_032717465.1 Coenobita brevimanus | reverse complement strand
AAATCAAGGTTGGGTCAGGTGCATAGCACTTAGGGCAGAGATTTATTAACTATTATCGCAGGAAGTCCATGGTACATTTATATGGATGGAGCAGTTGGCCCTATTACACTGCTGGTAGTTATTATTTTAACACTGAGATACTGTGTATGATTTTAGTATGATACGGAGTTATTAGATAGTAGCGTATTCACTATAATAGACCAGTGATATTTCACTGCTAGGCTGTGTTCACGGCTTCACTTTTAATTCTGTTTACTCCCCCACTTTTATATACTTGTCACTGGTGTTTCTTACACTGACTTCCTACATATGGTTAATTCACTGTTCTGCCTTCACATCACTGAGTCACGAATGCTGTGTATTCACTGTCACTCCTTTTGGGTCTGGGCGTCGTGGCGGGGTCAGGTACAAGGGCAGGGGAAGTGTCCCCAGTCCCCTTACTGATGGGGGCTAGGTTCTGCCAGGGGCCTCTGTGTTCAGGGCCATGGGATCACGCGTAGGGGCGTCCTCTCTCTCATCTAGGGCTGTGGGTGGCGAAAATCCCCGCGCTCTCGGGGCTTGGAGGCGGGAGTACAGCCCTCAGGGCTGGGGCCAAATAACTGAGCTGAACTTCCTTCGCTCAGGTGCCTGACGGAGGACGATGATCTCCGGCGTCGGGGTGTAGGAGGTCCCGCCCAGGGGTCCTGGGGGCGGTCTGGAGGTCCCGAGGGGCTGGGGTCCCCGGTGTTCAGTGGCACCATCAGTAAGGGGCTGTGGCGCCTGCCTATGTCGGGGTCAGTCAGGTAGAGGCCTCTCCAGGATCTGGCTGCAGGGAGAAAGAGGCCAACAGGAAAGCCAGCGGGACCTCTCAGTATTCCTCCAGGCTGGGGACTCCCTCTGAGTTGTAGAGTCGGCGAACAGGGTTCAGCACCTGACGGAGGAGCGGACTACAGGCCGTCTCCTGCCGTAGGGCCCGGCTACTGGCCATGGCTGGCCTTCCTAGGGGCGTGGCTACAGGCCGTCGTTAAGGCCCGACTTCTGGCCGTGGCCTGGGGGAGGGGGCGGCTACAAGCCGGCTTCCGGGTGCACCTTCAAGAGCAGCTACAGGCCGTCGCCTGATGAAGGCAGGAGCAGCTACAGGCCATCTCTGACTTCCCTCAGAGCGGCTACAGGCCATCTCTCCTTCAGGAGGAGTTGAGCGGCTACAGGCCGTCTCGGGAGGACACCTTCAGAGCAGCTACAGGCCATCTCCTAATTTCCCTCAGAGCGGCTACTGGCCGTTTACCTTCCAGGAGGGTTGAGTGGCTACAGGCCGTTTCGGCGAGGACACCTTCAGAGAGGCTACAGGCTTTCTCCTGTTTTCCCTCAGAGCGCCTACAGGCCCGTCTTTTCAGGAAGGTTGAGCAGCTACAGGCCGAGCTCGAGAAGGGCTACCTTCCAGAGCGGCTACAGGCTGTCTCCTGACAAAGAAGCGGGAGTGGCTACCGGTCATCTCCTGTTTTCCCTCAGAGCAGCTACAGGCCTTCTCCTTCAGGAGGGTTGAGCGGCTATAGGCCATCTCAAGGGTGCTGACTGGAGCTGGAGTAACAACTCCACCCCGATGTTGGCTGGGGATGGCTCGCCCGGAAGAGTAGTCTAGTATTCCTGCTATGGTGGCGGCGGGCGAGCTCCCGGCGGGTTATAGGGGCGCACGGCCCGAACGGACTAATGTCGTTGTCACCCTGAGTCCTGTCGTGCTGTGGGCTCCTTCACCAGGGGTGTTGGGTCCACCCCTGTGGCACTATACTGTATTTTACCACCGTTTGCTGGGAAAAAGTCACGTCCCTGTGACTGGAGGTGGTAAATTTGAAAAGAGGTGTCGTAGGTGTGGTAGACTGGTTGTAGATGTTGGAAGAGGTTGGCTGTGCCAGGCTGTGGTGGCTGAGTTCTCGTCTAGCTGCTTGTCACCAGGTGATGAAGAGGGTGGATGAGTCTGATGGAGGAGTGGAGGAGTCGTATGAGGTGGTGAGATCCTCAGACTCGTTTCCTGTCCAAAGGGCTGGCGCCCATATGGCTCGTCGAATCCTCATGGTACTAGGAGTGTTATCTTCTGGGCAGGGCTGTGTTGCATGCTGGAGAAAGGATGGTGAGTGTGGCATTTTATGCCGGGGTAATGTTGCGTGGCGTCTCTGGGGAGTGTAGGTGGCTGGGATTTGGGCCTGGTATATCATGCAGTGTGAGATGATTTAGAGCATGTGGGTAGGGAGTGTGATTTTGCTGCAAAGGTGGAGTGGGGTGGGAGGGAGTGGGTGCTATTGGGGGGGGGGCCAGGAGAGGCGGCCGGAGCGTGTGATGTTGTTTTAAGGGTGGGTGTGGGCAGTGATGTGGAGCATGAGGTGTCTGCGCATGTATGAGGTGCAAAGTGGAGGCGAGTGCGGGCGGCTGTGGGGTGGTAGGAGTGTGGGCGGCGCGGGGAGCGGAGGTGTAGGGTGAGTGGGTGGGGGAGTGTCATGGGAGCATGGGCAGTGCAGGTGGAGTTTGGGGGTGGGGAGAACAAGAAGCAGTAGTGGGGGCCAAGTGGGGCATGTGCGGGCAGTGGGCTGGGAGAAGTGCGGTGGCAGTGGTGGGTGACAGCTGGGGCAGGGGTGTGGTGCAGGCGGAGGGGGTGCGGGGGTGTGGGTGGGACATGCGGTGCATGGGCGTGGGGATGAGGAGGCAGCGGGTGTGTGAGGAGGTGGGAGAGTGGTGGGAAGTTGGTGGTGTCGGAGGGTTTTCAGGTGAGGGTTGGGATGCGCGACATGACTGGAAGGTGAGGGTGGAGGGTGGCGGGGGAGGGGGAGGGAGAGAGAGAGATGGCGAGGGGGAGATGCTTAGCAATCAGTAGGAGGTAGAGGTAGAAGTGGCAACAGGGGTAGTGGGTAAGGGATGGGGCATGGGGCCGGGCGGGTGGGGGCAGAAGTGCAAAAGGGAGCAACATGCGGTTTCAGAGAGTGCAGGGAGTGCCAGTGGTACTCGATGGTCTCACCCTGATAGGGGTTAGGGACGTTGGACGTGATGGTGCGGGGCCCCATGAAGCACAGTGCAAGCCTCTGGGGGTGGGGAGGCTGGGCTGATCATTAACTGTGTCATGTCCGGCTTGATAGGGGTTGGAGGCAGTGACGGGGTGGAGGACCAGGGTTATTTTGGAGGGTGGGTCAGCTGGAACGTTTGAGCTGGTGTACTGGGTCTGATGTGGGGGTCGACGCGGGGGGTTGCAAATGCTGCCAAAGGGGCAGGAAGAGGGGTATTTTCCCAAACACTCTTTCATACGGTGAAATTCCGTCCTCTGAGGGGCAGGTGAGTTTGATGCCCCATTGTATGATTTTTCGCACATGGGCAGGCCAGTCATCATCTTTGGTGACTTCTATCTGGAGTGTGTGCGATGGCTTTGCTCGCATATGGCATTTCCTTGGGGCCAGTAAGGGTGGCAGTGGGAGATGTTATAGCCGAATATGTGGGCAAAACAGCTCCTCCGCAGATCTTTTCACTGGTGAACTCGGGTGTGTTATCGGAGTGGATCGCTTGTGGGATGCCGAAATAACGGGGAATACGTGCCGAATCAGTGCGTCAGCCACTGCAACAGCATGATGTTCCTTCACTGGGCAGGCTATGACGAATTTGGAGTATGTATCGACTAACGTGATCACGTACCTATAGCCCGATTTCGGGGGTAAGGGTCCCACTACATTGATTGCCAATAGCTGCCAAGGTTTGTGGGTGGTAATATGGCCCGATGGACCGGCGGTATGGGTGATGTCTTTCCCGAGGGCGCATGCTCGGCAGGATTGGATAATTTCCTTGGCAAGGGTGGAAGGACTGGGTGCCCAGTAGGTGCCATTAAAGACCTGCAGGAGTTTTTTGTGCCCAGGTGGATGTCGTTGTGCGTGTGCAGGTGTCGGAGGGTGTCGGGGGCTAGGATGACATGCCCAGATGGGGTAAGCAAGTGGTCGCCCTGGCGATACAGTCTCTTGAAAAGGTGCTGGGGGATCCAGGGGGGGTCGCTCCTTGCGATGCCACTGCTGGATGAGATCTGGTTCCGGCTGGGCAGCATTTATGAGGAGCCGAGAAAGAGTGTCTGCGTTGGTGTGGAGTTTGCCAGGCCGGTATGAGATTTCATAACTGAACTCCTCCAGGGTCTCACGCCATCGGATGAGCTGGGCATTGTGGGTGTGAGATTGCCGCAGCCACTGGAGGGACTGGTGATCAGTGATTATGGTAATTTGGGTCCCTGATAGATACGCCCGGAAGTGCTCAAGTGCCCAGATGATGCTCAGGCACCCTCTTGGTGGCGGCATAGTTTTCCACCTGATTGAGGGTACGACCCGGCACAGGCGATGATATGCTCGTGGCCCTCTTGGACTTGCACTAGCACAGCGCCGATCGCCATTAGGGAAACGTCTGTATAGAGCCAGAATGGGAGGGCATAATTGGGGAAGGCCATGATGGGGGCAGAAACGAGTTTACCCTTAAGTTGTTGGAAGGTGGCTCATCTCGTCCATCCAGATGAATGGTTCTCCCTTACGGGTCAGGTTGTGGAGGGGTTTGGCAATTTGGGCTAAGAACTCCTTCACAAAACAGCGGTAATAGGACGTCAGGCTGAGAAGGCTTGAATCCCATAAAAGTCTGTGGTGGGGGTATGACCGTGATGGTGTGGAGTTTGTCTGGGTCAGGAGATATGCCAGCCTGGGGGATGACGTGCCCCAGAATGAGGTGGTTCTGGTGGCCAGGACACACTTGGTTGGCCGGAGTTTGAGGCCTGCCTGTCGGATCCTGGTGAAAACCTGGCAGAGGCGCTGCAGGTGGTCGGCCCAGGTCTGGCTGAAGACTCTGATGTCATCCAAGTACGTGAGACAGATCTCCCACATGAGGCCACTGAGGACAGATTCCATTAATCTGGAGAAGGTGGCAGGGGCGTTACAAAGGCCAAAGGGCAAAACATTAAATCCGTAATGTTTCCCATTCCTGGTTGAGAAGGCGGTTTTTTGTCTGTCCTCCGATCGGACCAGGACCTGCCAATATCCTGATTGGAGGTCGAAGATAGAGAACCAGGAGGTGTCGTATAGGGAATCCAGGGAGTCATCTATGTGCGGGAGTGGAGTGGCATCCTTGGTGGTTGTCATTAAGCTGGTGGTAATTGACGCAGAACTACATCGTACCATCCTTTTTCTTCACGAGGACGATGGGGGAGGACCTGGGGCTGGTGGAGGAGGAGACAACTCTGGCTTCGATCATCTCCTGTATCTGGCGGTCTTCCTCTTCCTGCTGTTTGGGGTTCTTCTGCCAGGATGGCTGCCAGATTGGTGGGCCTGTCATATGGATCTTATGAACCAGGTGGGTGGTGTGTCCAATGTTGGTGGATCCCACCGCGAACAGATCCTGGAAGTCCAGGAGGAGGCTTCGGAGGGTATCTGACTGGTGTGTGGAGAGATGGTCGGGGATGGGGGACAGAAGGCCGGGGGAGTGGGAGGGGGAGGGGGCGCAGGGCTCGGCTTCCTCCATCTCTCTGATTATGAGCCCTTTAGGGAGGGTGAGGGGCGAGGGGGCGAGGTTGGCAATCCAGACTGCCGTGTAATGAGGCGGAAGGAAGGTTGGGAGCAGAAGGCAGGCCGAGAGGGTTCCAGGTGGCAGGAGTGGGGAGAATAAGACAGAGGTGCCTGAGGGCCGGTTGAGGGGCAACCAGGCTTCATGGTGGGGGGGAATGGTGACGGCAGAGGAAATGGTGGCGGGGAAAGGGGGAGAAGGGGGGGGACATCAGGGGGGGAGGAAAGAGGGGGGGCAGGGGGAGGGATATTGGGGGAGGAGGAAAGAGGGGGGAGGGACATCAGGGGGGGGAGGAAAGAGGGGGGGAGAGTCTTCCGGCAGGGGCCGTGGTGTGCAGGTGCAGACGACACGAGGGGGTGGGGGTCAGGCGATTTTTGAAACTGGAGCTGTCTGTTGCGGCAATCAATGGTGGCTCCTAACTTCTGCAATAGGTCCAACCCCAGGTATCCATCGTAATTGTGACAGGAAGAGTCGAATACTATGAACTTATGCTGGGTCGACACTGGCTGAAGGCTGTCGACGCGCAGGGCCCGTGTTTCCCCACCGATTGTCAGGGGGCCATCCCCCGCATCCACAAGGTGAGTAGCCGTTGGGAATCAACGGGCCAAAGGTCGATTTGTGAAGGGAGAAGTAGTGGCTATACAGGCAGGATCTGGCCGCTCCCGTATCATCCAGAAGTCTGGCTTTGACCCCGTTCAGCTTCATTTTGTGGTAAACTGGGGGGCGGTATCTGGGGGAAGTGGTCCCCGCCACCGTGGGAAGGTGCGGGGGCGGTCCTAAAAATCCAACTGTCTGGGGTTTCCTTCTTCCTTCCCCGGCTCCTGTTCCCCAGGTTCGGTCTCCTCCATGGGTGCGGGTTCATCCTCTGTTGCCCCATTCTCTAGAGAGGAAACTTTACGTTGGCCTGGGGTGGTGGTTTTATGTCATGCAGCTTTCAGTTGATCTCTGATATCTTGTAGTGGGCACCTGGAGCTGCATACGGAGAACTCCCAGGGATTCACTAGGATGAGGTTGGGGTTTTCCCTGTGGCTGGGACGCTGGTGGGTGGGGTGTGCTCTCGCCAGGCTGGGTGCTGGGGTGGGGCTGGTGCGGGGCATAGGCGGATGTGGCTTGACTGGGGGAGCCGGGATATTCGTGAGAAACATTTTTACCACGTTGATTTGCTGGGGTGCCGGGTGGGAGGTCAAGAGGCGATGTATCAGTTGGACAACCTTATCCATGTCTCCAGTCAGGTCATGGATCCTAAAGTGCGTCTTGACCATGCTGGGGACCACTCTCAGAAGGGTATTAAAGGTGTGTTGCTCCCGGGTTTCATCATCTGCCTCTGGCTAGGCAGCAGTGACCAGGCGTCTGGCCTGGATTAAAGTATCATCCAAGTTTCCATCGAAAGTCAAACTATCCAGGTGGGATAGTGCCACCACTTTACCTAGTGATGAGGTGATGGCTTGAATCACGAGTTTCGTGAAATTCTCCCAGGTGAGCCCCGGGACGATCTTGGGTGCTATATTAGCTGCCACTTTGCCCAGTAGCGGGAGTGTGACTGCAATTTTCTGCTTGTCATCCTCGAAACCGATATCTAGCAAAGGTTTAATAATTGCCAGGTATGTGTGCACATCATACTGTTCGGGGTCGAACTTAGGTAATTGCACATGTGGTTTGGTTGCCATTTTGCCAGTATTTCCTGATTACCTTTCTCGTATACCCGGGTCAAGAACCACTGCTGTCCACCAGCGTAATGCTAGGTGTTTGGGGTCGGCTTCCCGTCCCTCTAACGCCTAGTGTGTAGCTGGGTTCCATTTCTAGACCGGAGCTTAGACAAACAGGAGAGAGGCAGGACACAAAAACTCAAAGCAACACCTTACATATGTATTACTAAATTCGACAGTGGAACAGGTAGATGTCAGACTACAGAGACACTGGACAATATTATTATAATACATGGTTTAGATATGGGTTATGGGTATCACGCAGGATACTATTCAAATCAAGGTTGGGTCAGGTGCATAGCACTTAGGGCAGAAGTTTATTAACTATTATCGCAGGAAGTCCATGGTACATTTATATGGATGGAGCGGTTGGCCCTATTACACTGCTGGTAGTTATTATTTTAACACTGGGGTCTGTGTATGATTTTAGTGTGATACGGAGTTGTTAGATGGTAGTGTATTCACTGTAATTGACCCGTATTTCACTGCTAGGCTGTGTTCACGGCTTCACTTGTTAATTCTATTTACTCCCCCACTTTTAAATTGTCTCTGGCGTTTCTTACACTTCCTTCCTTCATATGGTTAATTCACTGTTCTGTCTTCACGTCACTGAGTCACGAACACTATGTATTCACTGTCACTCCTTTTGGGTCTGGGCGTCGTGGCAGTCAGGTACAAGGGCGGAGAAGCGGCCCAGTCCCCTTATTGATGGGGCTGGGTTCCGGTGGGGGCCTGTGTTCAGGGGCCACGGGATCACATGTAGGGCGTCCTCTCTCGTCCGGGGCTGCGGGTAGTGAAAGGCCCCGCTCTCTCGTCCGGGGCTGCGGGTAGTGAAAGGCCCCGCTCTCTCGTCCGGGGCTGCGGGTAGTGAAAGGCCCCGCTCTCTCGGGGCTTTGGGCAGGAGTACGGCCCTCTGGACTGGGGCCGAATAACTGCCTGAACTTTTTGCTCAGGTGCCTGACGGAGGACGATGATCTCCGGCGTCGGGGTGTAGGGAGGTCCCGCCCGGGGGTCCTGGGGACAGTCTGGAGGTCCCAAGGGCTGCAGTCCCCGATATTCGGTGGCACAGTCAGGAAGGGGCTGCGGCACCTGCCTACGTTGGGGTCAGTCAGGTGAGTCCTCTTCAGATCCGGCTGCAGGGAGAAGAGGCCAGTGAAAGTCACAGGGCCTCTCCAGTATTCCTCCAGGGTGGGGACTCCCTCTGAGTCGTAGGTCACTGAACAGGGGTCAGCAACTGATGGAGGAGCGGCTACAGGCCGTCTCCTGCTGTAGGGCCCAACTACTGGCCGTGGCCTTTTAGGGGCGTGACTACAGGCCGTCGCTAAGGCCCGGCTACTGGCCGTGGCCTGGGGGAGGGGCGGCTACAAGCCAACTCGGGGGCACCTTCAGAGCAGCTACAGGCTGTCTCCTGATGAAGGTGGGAGTGGCTACAGGCCGTCTCCTGATGAAGGTGGGAGCAGCTTCAGGCTGTCTCCTGATGAAGGTGGGAGCGGCTACAGGCCGTCTCCTGATGAAGGTGGGAGCGGCTACAGGCCGTCTCCTGATTTCCCTCAGAGTGGCTACAATCCATCTCCTTCAGGAAGGTTGAGTGGCTATAGGCCGTCTCAGGCAGGGCACCTTCAGAGCGGCTGCAGGCCATCTCCTGACGAAGGCGGGAGTGGCTACAGGTCGCCTCCTGTTTTCCCTCAGTGTGGCTACTGGCCATCTCCTTCAGGAGGGTTGAGCAGCTACAGGCTGTCTCAGGGAGGACACCTTCAGAGCAGCTACAGGCCGTCTCCTGACAAAGGCAGGAGCATCTACTGGCCATCTCCTGTTTTCCCTCAGAGCGCCTACAGGCCATCTCTTTCAGGAGGGTTGAGTGGTTACAGGCCATCTCGAGAAGGGCACCTTCAGAGCGGCTACAGGCTGTCTCCTGATGAAAGCGGGACTTATGTCGTTGTAACCCTGAGTCCCGTGCGCTGTCGGTACTCCTCAGTGAGCCCTTCTGGGGGTGTTGGGTCGCCCCCTGTGGCACTATACTGCATTTTAGTCAGGTACCTTGCCTGTGGTCATGGATGAATGACATATGTCTGTTAGTGGTTCACATAGCAGTCCAGCACACATCTTCAAGGTGTGTGGAGGAATGCCATCCGGTTCTGGTGCTTTATTGGCATTCAGGGTTTCCAGCTTCTTTAACCCTTGCAGCACTAATGTGGATATTATTCATTTCTTGTCCCTGGTAAACAGTGTCTGGTTCTGGTACTGGCATGGACGTGGAAGGTCTTCCACGATAAACACACAATTAAAATGCTTCATTCATTGTTTGGGCTGCCTTCTCATCACTCTGCGTCAGTCTTCCATCCTCCTTCCGCAGGCTCGCTCTCCTTCACACTGGTCCTAGATCTCACGTAAGTCAAAAAATGCTTGGGGTTTGCCTTCGTGTCATTTGCAACATTCTTTTCAAAGTTGTATTTTGCATTCCGCACTTCTCTCGTTGCATTATTCCTCGCCATAATGTAAAATTGTCTTCTCATGGCGGTTGTTTTTGCCCTGTACCGTTGTCAGGCTGCTTCCTTTTTGTCCATTGCAGTCATTACTCTGTTGGTTATCCATATAGGCATATAGGCCTCCTGGATCTTTATTTAGGTATATAAGTGGGCACGCATTCTTCAACTTCTCTGTTGTGTCCCTCCTTAAAGATGTCCCGTTTGTCCTGTGTTGTTCTACCACAGAGCAGTTCACTCCACTTTACTTTCACAAAGAGAAGTTTCATTTCTTCAGTATCTACTTTATGGTAGTTTAACTTGCGTATTTGGGCTTGCTGATATTCTGGTGTGTCTGCAATGAAGGTAAATATTAGTCCTGCATGCTTGCTGAGCCCCAAAAGGGCAACATATTCTAGATCCTCCACTTCACACTCATATTTTGTGAACACAATGTCCAGCCAGGAGGGATTTTCCGAATCCCTCATATGAGTCCACTCATCATGTTGCGTCCAGAACACATCTCTTACTGCTTCCAGAAGATTATGGGCCTGCCCAAAGCCCTGGGTGCCCTCCTGCACTCTGTTTACTTCCCATACTCTATTTCCAAAGTTAAAATCCCCACACACCAAAATTTGTTTATTCCTGCTACACTCCTCACTCGCTCTTATGATATCACATATTTTATCATTATTCAGTGTTGTTGACGTGGGTGTCCTATACACTACTCCAAGGACGATGTCTTTACCTCCTCTGCACTTCACTTCACACTACACTGTCTTCTGTGCTTCATTTTGCACAAGAAATTTGACTGAGTCGCCGTCTGTTACTAAAGTTCCTGTGCGTCAGAATTGTTACATACTCCTCCACCTGTCCAAGTTCGTATAAATACATTTAAAGGTCTTAGGCTAGTGCTTCCTGGGTGGGAATCTTCTGTACATGCAGTGTTAGTTTCTGTGGGCCCTGTAGGACCTGGGACAAAATGGTCTGCGTTCCACTTGTCAGTCCTCACCCACAGGTACTCTGGTTACTGTACCTTTTCCACAGTCCACTATCCACCTGTGTGTCTTGGAATCCCCTTCCTTCTCATTATTTTCCTTCGCCTGTGCCTGCAGCTCCTTCCTGGTACTCCTTTCCTTTTTGCTCTTATGTTTGAAGACCCTAATTCCATGCTTGTCCCTTTCCTCCAGGTTAGCACTAGCTCGCAGTACCCTGGTAGCCATGTCCTCCGTGTGCAGTCGTACCTTCAGTAGTCTATGTCTCTGTTCCATGCCCTCTCGCATGTTAGTACGTCCAGGGTACAGCCTAGCTGTCTCCACAATAATGAAATCAGTGGCCTCTATCTTCAGTTTTGTTGTGAAGAGATCTGCCACTGCTGCATCATAGTTCCTGCCCACCTGTAGGTCATCAGTGTCTGGCTCCACAACACCAGTCACTATTACATTCTCGGCCCAATAAACTCTGTGTTCCTTTTATCTTCAAGTGCTGCACTCACCTCTCTATTCGTATCATCCCTTAAATTGGCTTCACTGTCCTCTATCATGGTGGCTGCTTTTTTCACATCAAGTCCCACCACCGTGCCTTGTTTAACAGCTTTTTCCTCTTGTTTAGCCTCTTTTTCCTCCACTTCATTTATTCTATCTGTGTTGCTGTTGACCTGGTCCCTTAGAGGAGCCAGGGTATTAATACGCTGATTGGCAACAAAATGACAGCTCCCGGGGGCCACACTTGTTGAGTGCCTCAGAACCCAAAATTTACGCCAATCACAGCAAACGCCATCACCATTCTTACCAGAGCTTGTTACCTTCTCATTGTAGTGGCCACAAATATCTGTTGGCTTTGTTGTTTTTGCTTTGTTTACCCCCAGCCCTTCGTTTACCCCTCCTCCACTGCCGCTTCCAGTAGCAGCAACCAAGATCTTTAGATCTTGGCAGCAACATTGCTCGCCATATTGGTTTCTCTCACACTCGGTCTCACGTCCAAGCACGACAAAGGCTATGGCAAACAAATGAACTGGGCACAGCATCTGTTATTTCCCCACTACCATATACTGTACTCAGGCAAGCTTAAGTGCAATTTGGTGGTCTGCTGATGATCTCAGTACGATTTGGGCGATTTTCAGCCGAAAATACAGGAGCCTGCTGCCGTGTATGTCCTTACGGGATGACGCCACCTTGCTTGGACGATGATGGCTCATAGCTTTGTAATTCACCGGGTCGGTGAGGATCACTTGATGGTCGTGATCGTCAGCTTTTACCCTCCCGGAAGGGAACTGAGAGCTCATATAGTCCGATCTAGGGGCAAGGCTGTGACCTTCACACACGCACACACCCGTCCCCTTGCTCAAGGGGGACAGCAACCACCCACTTCCTCAGTGAAACTTTTCACAACCTGAGTGAGGCGTGAACTCCTGTCTACCAGATGGCGAGAACGTTACCACTGAGCCAGCGAGCGGTGTGTATGTGTGTTTTTACCTAATTGTATCTTTACAGGAATGAGTCAAGCTCGTACTGTCCCGTGTCTTAAACCATATTTATCGTACATATCTTTAAATTTGTGAATTGTTTTGGCACACACTATTTCATTCGGTAGTGCATTCCACTGATCAATTGCTCTGTTTGGGAAACTGAATTTCCTTACGTCTTTATCACCTCTCTTCTTATGCAGTTTTTTGCAGTGTCCTCTTGCTGATGCTTCCCCATAGGTTAAGTAATCATTTATGTCTATTTTCACCTTCCCTGATATGCATTTATATAGCATTATCATGTCACCTCTTTTCCTTCTCTCCTGTAGTGTTGGTAGATTCAGTTTATTTAGTCTTTCTTTGTAGCTTAGATCCCTTAGCTTGATATCCATCTTGTAGCGGCCCTTTGAACTTTTTCAATCTTGTCTATGTGTTTTTTGAGATGAGGACTCCAGACTACTGATGCATACTCCAGGGTTGGTCTGATGAATGATGTTATTATCCTTTTTAGCATGTTTTCATTTATGTATGTGAATGCTATTCTCATATTTGCAAGCAGTGTATACATGTTCCGTACCTTCTCACTGATGTGGTCAGCTGGAGATAGTCTGTTACTGATAATCACACCTAGGTCCTTCTTTCTGATGTGTGTAAGGTTTTATTTCCTAAAGTATAATCCCAATCAGGTCTTTTTTCCACTTTTACCAAACTTGATTACATGACACTTGTCCACATTGAATTCCATTTGCCATGTATTACTCCATTCATGAAGTTTATTTTATTCTTCTTGTAGCTCCCTACAAGAGTCTGTGTTAGTAATTCTCCTTTGTATTTTTGCATCATCTGCAAACATATTTAGATAGCTTTCATTTCCAGTGTTACTGTTTATATCATTTATATACACTAAAAACATGATTGGTGCCAGCACTGAGCCCTGTGGTACTCCAATAGTCACTTCTTTCCATGATGAGTAATTTCCCCTTAGTACTGTTCTCATTTCTCTTTTTATGAGAAAATCTTGAATCCAACAAAACAGTTTGCCTCGAATTCCTCCTTGATGGTACAGTTTCCATAAAAGTCAGGTGTGGTACTGTGTCAAATGCTTTCCTGAAATCTAAATACTGTCCACCCATCCTTCTCTTTCCTGTATTGTGTCTGTTACTCTGTCATAGTAGCTCAACAGATTAGTAACACATGATTTTCCTTTTCTGAAACCAAACTGTCTTTCTGTTATCATACTGTGTTCTTCTAGATGATTTACCCAAGCTCTTCTTATAAGCTTTTCTAATACCTTTCTTACAACATTGGTCTGTGATACTGATAGGTAGTTGAGTGGATTTTGTCTATTCTCTTTCTTGAATAAGGGGACAATATTTGCTTTCTTCCAAATATCAGGTAGTTTACCTTGACTCAAGGATTTCTTGAAAATTAATAATAATGGTTTGCTGAACTCCTTTGCACATTCTCGTAGCACCCAACATGAAATTTCATCAGGACCATTTGCTTTTCCTCTGTCTAATTTACTTAACTGCTCCTGTATTACTTTTTCTGATATTTGTATATCTGGTAGTATGTGTGGGCATGCATGTTCCACATAGTCCCTCTCAAAAATTTTTTCTTTTGTAAAAACTGATTGGAAATTCTTATTTAATGCTTCAAAAGTATCCTTCTCTTGTGTATAGGTGATTCCCTCGTCAGTAATGGATTGTATTTTATCTTTTACTTTGGTTTTGCTTCTGATGTAGCTGTAAAATAGCCTCGGTTGATCACTACTTTTATTTATGATATCCTCCTCAAACTGTTTTTGAGCTTCCCTCTTTATTCTTGTATAATCGTTTCTTGCCTGTTTGTAATTATTATATGACCTTTCACTATTGTGTCTTCTGTATCTGTTCCACAACAAATCTCTTCTTTCTTTTGATTTTTTAAATTCTGTATTGAACCATTTCTTTATTTTCTTTTCTTCTTCTTTGTGCTGTGGGATGTACTTCTGGACTCCTGTTTCATATAATTCACAGAATTTTTTATATACAGCATTTAAATCTTGTCCTCTAAGCTCATTTTCCCAATCAATTTCTTAGAAATACTTCCTGAGGTCATGATAATTTCCCTTTTTATAGTTTAGGCTCTTTTTTGTAACTTTCATTGCTGTTAACTATGTCATATGCTATCCTGAAGTTGCAATTTAGTACTGCATGGTCGCTTTTGCCGAGTGGAGGGTGATATATTAAACTGTCAATATCATTTTCTTGCCTAGTAAATATGAGATCCAGCATTGAGGGTACATCGAGTCCTCTTTTTCTGGTGGTTTCCCTCACATGTTGCGTTAGGAAAAACTATATGCTATCCTGAAGTCGCAATTTAGTACTGCATGGTCGCTTTTGCCGAGTGGAGGGTGATATATTAAACTGTCAATATAATTTTCTTGCCTAGTAAATATGAGATCCAGCATTGAGGGTACATCGAGTCCTCTTTTTCTGGTGGTTTCCCTCACATGTTGCGTTAGGAAAAACTCTTGCACGAGATCCAGGAGATTTTGGTCCCAACAGCTTTCTTGGCTTATTATATCTAGAGTATTCCAATTTATATTTGTATTAAAATCTCCAGTTAGTATAATTCTTTCCGATTTCTCTTCCATTTTATGTAGTAATGCTCTTAAACTCTGAATTGCACTCTCTGCCAGGTCCTCATATTCGTCTCTTTCCCATGTGTTTGATCTGGGTGGCATGTACAAATTGGCTACAATTACTTTCCCTTCAGATGTATTGATCTCTAATGCAATCAGTTCTACTTGTGAGGGTATATCTAGTTCTATTTCTTTGACTTTTAGATTTTTCTTGGTTAACATTATAATTCCTCCTCCTTTTTTTAAGTTCCTATCTCTTCTCCATATATTATATTCCTCTAAGTTTAGTATGTCATTTGATATCCTTGGTGTTAATTTTGTTTCAGTTAGGCATATTATATGTGGTTCATTTTCTCTGACATAATCATTCATCTCTAATAATTTAGTTACCATTCCATTCACATTTGAGTACATCAACTTAATCATCTTGTTTATATACTTGTCATGACATGGTTCTACTACCTTCCTCCTTTTTATTCCCTCCTGTTTATGTACCACTTTCGTACCTGCAATCCTATTACTTTGTAAAAAAAATGTATTCTTCTCCTCTTCTGATCTTCCCTCATTTTTTGTTTTTGCTTCCTCTATCTTCTCTTTCAGTAATTCCAGTTCCTCTTGTGTTAGGCATCTTTTTATCCATACATTTTTTAACTCCTCTTTTTCCATAAGATTCTTTGCATTTTTTAGTATCTCTTCCACGGTGTTTACACTCTGGAAGGTTACCTTTAGGGGTCTTGACTTGCTTTTCTCGTATTTCCCAAACCTTTTGTGTTCCTCTATGTCTTTACTACAGATTTCCTGTGATACTTCTTTCAATAAGCTCATTGCATTTGCCAGCTCCTTTTTGTCTCTTGAGATCTTGTTTTTTACTTCTTCCTCTTCTATACCAGTGATTACTATAGATTTGTTGATATCTACTGAATCTCTGACTAACTTTGGATTGATTTGGATTATTCTTTTCACTTCCTTTTTAATGCTTTTTTCTTCCACCCTTGTGTCTAAGTCTTTCTTTACTTTCACCATTTCAGCATACGTGGTTTCCACATCATTTTTGTAGCTTTGCACGTCTTCATTCACCTGTGTTATTTTCACCTCAATATCACTGCTTTGGTCTATCAGACTGCTTACTTGCCTAATTGTCTCTGTATCATTTTTGAACTCTTCCATAATACTCTTGTGGTTGGCTATTGTACTTGTCATTTCACTCATTTTCCTCCTTAGTGTACTCACTTCCACTGTTAGTTCATCTATGTTTGTGTCTTTCTTGTTGACCTCCCTTCCTAGTTTTTCTATTTCTTCCATTTGCAAGTGCATCTGCTTCTTTATTTCTTCAGTCTCATTCTGAAAAGCCTTCTCCAGTCTGTGTACACGCTCTACCAGTTTATTGTGAGTCTCCATTTCAACCAATTCTTGGTAGAAATCATCATCTTGTTTTCTACCTTTATCCCTTTTCTTTTCCAAATTTTCTTGACTAAAGTATGTGGCCATTTTGCAATACTAAAAGCACAGAGTGCTTACATTCCCTGGGGCAGTTGTAGTCTAAACAAACAATCAGCTGATTGAGCGCATTCTTACGCTACTTGGTTCTCTTTTCTGTTTGAACAAGTGTTGCTTAAGCTTCTTATTTTTTTTTTTTAATAATAGAAAACCATTTAGTCTAACCTGGTACAGAGCTTGACTCATATAAAGATACTAATTTAGGTAATGCCACTGGCCGTGCTGGCTCGGTATGGAGCGTTGTCGGCCCGCGTCCACTCTCCTTGATGCCTTGGTGTGTATTTACCTATTTGTATTGACCTATTTGTAGTATACAGGAATTGAGCAATGCTCGTGTTGTCCTGTCTCCATATCCACATTTATCAAGTCTACCTTTACACACATGAATGTTTTTCTCATGCATCACCTCTTTGTCTAAGTTGTTCCAAATATTTAAGTATTTACCTAATATACCTAATTGTGATATACACGGAATGTACTATGCTCGTGGGTTTCCGTCGCTGTTTCTCAATAAGTCAAATTTAGCTTTAAACTCGTTTAAGTTTTTAGACTGGACGATCTCTTTGTCCAGGCTATTCCATAAGTCTATACTTCTGTAAGGAAAGCTATATTTCTTGGTATCCTTCAAGCAGCTTGACTTTTTCAATTTCATTCCGTGTCCTCTTGTTGCTCTCTTATCCCATACAAACAGATCTTCTTTGTCAATTTTATCTAGCTTTAAACTCGTTTAAGTTTTTAGACTGGACGATCTCTTTGTCCAGGCTATTCCATAAGTCTATACTTCTGTAAGGAAAGCTATATTTCTTGGTATCCTTCAAGCAGCTTGATTTTTCAATTTCATTCCGTGTCCTCTTGTTGCTCTCTTATCCCATACAAACAGATCTTCTTTGTCAATTTTATCTACTCCCATCATGGTCCTGAACACTGCAATCATGTCTCCCCTTTTTCTCCTTTCCTCTAAGGAAGGCAAATCCAGTTTTTCCAGCCTCTCTCTGTATGACAGGTCTGTCAGACTGGGGTCCATCTTGGTTGCTGTTCTTTGTATTCTCTCAATCTTGTTTATATCTTTCTTTTTGTGTGGGGACCACACTACCACTGCATATTCTAACCTGGGGCGGATCATGGCCACTATCAATTTTTTCATCATCTCCTCATCCATATAATGAAATGCTACTCTTATGTTAGTCAAGAGTTTATAAGTCTCTCCAACTATCTTGTTAATGTGCTTTTCTGGTGACAAACTATCTTGGACCAGCACTCCCAAATCTTTCTCTTCTCTCGTTTTTGTGATTAATTCATTACCCAACAAATAATTCAGTGATAGCCTCCTGGTACTTTTACCCATTTCCAATATTTTACATTTCTTTACATTAAATTTCATTTCACCCGTCCGGCTCCAATTGTGTATCCTATCCAAATCCTCCTGCAGTATTTTACAATCCTCCTCGACCTCTACCTTCCTCAAGATCTTTACATCATCAGCAAACAGACTTGCATAACTGTTCACTCCATCTACCACATCGGCGCCAACACCGAGCCTTGAGGGACTCCACTTGTTACTTCCCTCCATCCAGACATCCTATCCTTTATTACTGTCCTCATTTGTCTGTCTCTCAAAAAGTCTCTCATCCATTCCAGAAGTTTCCCCTTCAGTCCTCCTATATATTCTATTTTCCACATTAGTCTCTCATGAGGTACCTTGTCAAAGGCCTTCTCTAAATCTAAGTACACACAATCCACCCAACCATCTCTCTCCTGTACCACGTCAATCGCTCTTGAGTAAAAGCTCAACAAGTTAGAAATACATGACCTTCCACTTCTGAATCCAAACTGACATTCAGCCAAAATATTCATCTCTTCCAGATATTTTATCCATCTGTCTTTCAGGATTCTCCCACACAATTTTGCGACCATGCTGGTTAGAGACACTGGTCTATAATTCAGGGGTTCTTCCCTGTTTCCTCCTTTGTAAATTGGTACCACATTTGCCCTCTTCAATTCTTGTGGCACTTTCCCCTCTTCCAGTGAGCATACGATTAAACTGTGAATTTTATCCGCCAGTTGTTCTCTGCATTCCTTCAGTACCCAATTAGAAATTCCATCAGGTCCTGGGGCTTTCCTTACATCTTGAGTTTCCAGTAATTTATACACTTCCTGTACCTCCACTTTTATATCTTTTATCACCGGAACATTTCTAATCACTCCCTCCCTTTCCACAAGCTCCTTTTCTTTAGTGAAAACTGACTGGAAACGTTTGTTCATTATTTCTGCTTGCATTGCCGCATCCTTAAAGACCTCTCCTTCTACTTTCAATTTGGTGATTCCTTCCTTTTGTTTCAGTTTGCCATTAACAAATGTATAAAACAGTTTGGGTCCATCCTTGCATTTGTCTATTATACCTTTTTCAAAATTCCTTTCTTCTTCTCTACGTATTCTTGTGTATTCATTTCTTGTTCTTTTATATTCTTCCTTTGTTCTGTTGTTACCTCTCTTTCTCCAAGTGTTCCACGCCTTATCTCTCTCCTTTTTTGCTATCATACACCTTCTATTAAACCACTCCTTTTTCCTGTTTTCTTTCCCTCTTACTCTTGGTACAAATTTCTCCACTCCCAAATTATAGAGGTCTAGAAAGATATCCCACTTCCTCTGTACTGTATCTATCTTGTTTCTCTGAATTTTCTCCAATCCACATTTTCAAAAAAGTTTCTCAATCCTGTAAAATTTGCTTTCCCAAAGTTGTATCTTCCCTGTCTATGAAGCTCGTCTCTTGGCTCGACGTTCCCTATTAACATCTGGAACTCAATGACCACATGATCACTTTTTCCTAAAGGACAGAGATATTTCAATGATTCTATTACATCGGGTTCTTTGGTGAACAGTAAATCTAACCTTGCTGGTGTGTCCTCACCTCGAAACCGTGTCTCTCCTTTGACCCATTGCGTCATAACATTATTCATTATTATATTTAATAACATAATGCCCCACGAATCCTCGCCGCCTCCCGAGTACCATTCCTCCCAGTTCACCTCTTTACAGTTAGTCACCCACCAAAATTATATTATTGCTTTTCTCAATTATTTTTTGCAAATAGCTAGCCATATCTGACAACATCTCATGGTTTTCGTCATCCTGCCATGCTCTCGTCTTTGGGGGAACATACACTACCGCCATATCTCTCTTAACATTCTCTCCAGTTTCTAATTTCATATATATCACTTCAGCCCTGCCTTCTCCCATTTCCACAGTATCTACATTTATGTTGTTCTTCACTGCCATCATCACTCCTCCTCCCTTTTTTTCTTTTCTGTCTTTTCTCCACAGTTTGTATTTACCATCTCCCAAATGAACATCAATATCTTCTTTTAATTTGGTTTCTACAAAGCACATGACATCAGGTTCATGTTCTCTCAAGAAATCGTTAATTTCGATCCTTGTCGATATGAAACCATCAACATTAGTATATATCACCTTCAAATTATTTTTGACGTTTTTAATACCCTCTTCTCTCCTACTCTCTGTCCGTACCACTTCCTCAACTTCTGATCTTTCACAGCCATCCCTCTTAGTTTCCTTCACTTCTATTTCCTTAAATACCACTTCCTTACTTTCATATCCAATACTCTCCAAAAAAAAGTATTACATTCTTCCTCTGTCCTCTTATCATTTTTTCCCTTTACTTCTTCCTTTAATGATTTTAAAACTTCTCTTTCTTCTTCATTCAGATCTTTTCTTATTATACTATTTTCCATCCCCGCCTCTTTGCTTAATTTCCAGGTCACTTTAAGTATCTCATTTATTACACTTTCTGATGTAAACTTGACTCTCATTGGTCTTGTTTCCCCATTCTTATAAGGCCCTATCCTCCTTACTTCCTCAATTTCTTTTACCCACTTGTCTCCTTCGGGGTCAATCTTGCCTAATATTCCTCTCACCAGGTTCGTGTCTCTCTCGAGTCTTACGAACCTAACCTTTTCTTCCTCTTCCCTGTTTCCAAATATTACCACACATCTGTTCCTTTCTACAGTTTCTCTCACTATTTTCTTTTTCTTCTTCAGTATTTTCACTACATTTTCTTCCATTTTTTTCTTGTTCATTTCCCTTTCTTCCTGGATGATCTCTCTTAAGCTGACCACTTCTTTCTGTTCTTCTTCTACGTGTGCCCACTTTGCCTTATGCTCTTCTAATACACTACTCACCTTCTCCGCTTTATTAGTACTCTCTTCTAGTTTCCTCCTCAATTCAACATTTTCATGCTTCAAATTTCTAATCTCTTCATTGGCTGTTTCATTGGATTGGATCAGACTCTGTATGGTAGTATCCGTATTTTCAGACACATCCTTTATCACTAGATTCTCTACTTTCTTTTCAAGTTCACTAATCCTCATAATTAATGTTTTAACCAGGTCCATGACATTGGTATTTGTATCAAATCCTTGAAATTCGAGTCCCTCATTGTTTACATTTTCGGCCATGTTTGATGTTGGTTAAGTACCAAAACAGCTGTTACCGAAAAAAACTACAAACATTCATGTATACTCTAGCCAATAAATCTTTACATTTTTGGTGTGTGTGTGTGTGTGTGTGTGTGTGTGTGTGTGTGTGAGAGAGAGAGAGAGAGAGAGAGAGAGAGAGAGAGAGAGAGACTGGTGTAAGAGAGGGTGTACGTGCATAAAATGACCTAATAAGTGTTTGGTATTATGTCTGTTCAGTGTACGATGGTGGATGAGTGTGCATGTTGTGTGTGTGATTAAGACTGACTTGCATGACTGTGAGTATGAATATGTGCATATAGAAAAGAGGAATATGAGAGTACAGTAGGCCTGGACCTGGAGAGGTGGCGTCTTCGCCGTGGGTCTACCCCATAGAGGCTGTCAAAGCAGAAGAGGACAGCATAGGTGCCAAACCACCGCAAACCCCTCCGGCCCCTCATGGGGCCCGAGAACCTGGGAGTGGCTTCGGTCACCCGGGCAAGTACCACATCTCTCAACACAGCACATACAACACTGGCTCAGGCAGCTATTCGGCCCCAGCCCTGAGGGCCAGACTCCTGCCCCAAGCCCTGAAAGCGCGGGACCCATCGCCACCAGCAGCCCCAGACGAGAGAGGACACCCCTACGCATGATCCCGTGGCCCCTGAATACAGAGGCCCCTGGCGGAACTCAGCCTCGTCAGTAGTGAGGCTGAGTCACCTCCGCCGCCCTTGTACCTGACCGCCACTATGTCAAGACCCGAAAGTGAGTGACAATGAAAGCACAGTGTCCGTGACATAGTGAAGTAAGGGCAGAGCAGTGAGTTAACAGAATACGGTAAGTCAGTGAGAAAAGCATCAGTAATAATATAAAAGAGTGGTGGTATAAGCAAGGTAACAGGAAACAGTGAACACGGCAAGGCAGTGAAATACAGGTCTATCTCAGTGAACACGCTACCAGATGGTGACATCGCCTCACACTAAGATCATACGGAGGCCCCAGTGCAAAAGTAATAATTAACGACCTGACCAACAAACAACCTACCCGCAGTGAAATAATGCCACCATCTCCACCAGTACACAGAACCTAGACTTTCCTACAATAATAGTGCATAACCTCTCTGCCCTAAGTGCTATTCACCTTACCCGATCTTGTCCTGAGTAGTATCCTGCGCAATACTAACACCCCATATCTAGGCCTTAGAATTATAATTGTCCAGTATACCTGTATTTGTGACATCTACTCGTTCCATGGTAGAATTTAGCAATACACATGTAAGGTTGTTGCCTTGAGTTTTTGTGTCCTCCCTCTCTCTTATTTGTCTAAGCTCCGGTCTAGAAAGAGAACCCAGCTGCACACTAGGCGTTAGAGGGACGGAAAGCCGACCCTAAAACACCTAGCATTACACATATGAACAAATTTTGGCGCCTAGTGGTTGAGTGGGTAATAATGGCGCTCCAGTCGGATTGAGCCAGTGAAGGTTTATATCCAAAGGGTGGTTGGGGTTTATTGCTCATGTGGTGCCACTCAGGGATGGGTGGGGCTGGTCACTCTCATCTTAAATGTCAGGACCAACTTGCCTAGCACCCAGGCTCCTACGCTTCTCATGGGGCAACGTAGGATTGGATGATGATGATGATGATGTCTTTATGTTTTCCATTACTAAAACAAATGCTCACTATCAATGTCATGTGCTCTTCTGTTTACAATCAGTCCAACCAGTCTGATTCTCTGTTATTTTCCGAGCCTCATGGGCACACCTGGGGAGGGGGGCCCAGGTCTCTTGGCTCCCCCACCTCTTTCTAACAGAATAAGTTGAATGAGAGGGCAGTAGTCTAGTCAGCTATTTATATTTTGTTCATTCATTTAGGTATTAAAGATCATTTCCTGGCTTGCTACCTTCACTATTCAGCACTGACATTTATTTTATTACAGTAATATAGTTACTACTACAGCATAATACTTTCCGGGTAGATATATCCCAATATTAATAGTAAACCAAAATTCAGCCCCCCCCCCTCCATTACAAAAGCTGCCTTACCTGATCAGCTTTCATGCCTCACTTCACAAATGCATTTACAATATTCATCTGTCTTCTTGGCCTGTCATGAATATCCTCACCTGAAGACTCACCGCCATCCTGTATACACTTCTCATCACCTGATTTACATTAATCTTTTCCATATGACCATACTATTCATGTATACATTATTACCAGTAACAACTACCCTTTTATCATCAAACTTGATTATTACACATTTTTCACAAACCACATTATTTCTCATCATATTCCCTACATGTTCTCCACACACATTCCACAGTAAGTCCACTTTCCACTGTTCTTACATTTTCACTCTCTTGCCTTTCCAAAGTTTCACACCGATATGTTAATATGGACAGTAACACTTTCAAGCACTCTTCTTGTAGCCTCCACTCAGATTTGAGTTGAACATCAAAGCCTTCATAGCACCAATTATCTTTCATTGCTGTGCCACTATTTCAACTTTCTTTTGAATATTTTTCTATCTACCTATGGCCAGACGCCATAATCTCATAAGAGTTTGAGTTAGTTATTTTATGTGGAGGGGCACTAACCCTCTGCCAACCCACTTGTTGACACGTAGGGAATACGTATAAGTTGGTCATATGGTCACCACCTAGCAATGTAAATAATTTCCTGGCTTACAGGAAACCATTAGGTATGTCATTCAATGTAAAGCCATCTGAAAAGGAAAGAAGATTAAAAAAAAGTGACAGGAAAGATGGGATAAACAGAAAGATAAGAGGACAGACACCAAAAAAGAATGATGAAGGTGAAGGAAGAAGTAGGCAACACTATGTCAAGTGATTGGATGATGGTCGTCACCACCTATATTTACCTGCCTTATCTAATAACGCACATAAGTACTTGAACTCCATCACCAATTCAATTCCCACTCTCTGTTCACCAGTCCATTGCACTGAGTTACCTTCTTTACCAATTTACTACATTTACATTCATATAATGCCCAAGTTCAGGATAATTACCTCTCTTCAAAATGGTCTCCTTATTCCAATGTTATAGCCATTGTTTTTTATATCGTACGTGAATTTAACGATACAACTGAGGACTCCAAAGTTCTTTTTCCACAAGCACACTGAGTCAACCAGTAGAGAATATGGAGAGGATAGATAACTCAAAAATACAATGATACACAGCCTTTTATATTCAAAATTCCACATAGCAGTAGTTGAGTATCAAAATCTCAAATGTGACAAAAATTTAATGTCATATAAACACGACTGACCTCTCCCTACAACCTTCAGCAGTCGTAAATCCTCCTGACAAGTATCATACTGTAGGCCAAAGATGGGAATATTCACTTAAACAAACACAGAGACAAAATGAACATGCTTCCCTCTGCTGCATTAGTAATGGAAATTAAATCTAATTATGATATTTAGGGTGGCAGGTCAGGTGAAGAGGGATAATCGGGATACTATAGGTGAGCAGTGTGTGAAGAATGATGAAGGTAGGGTAGTGGTGAACAGTGAGGATATTAAAGATGCATGGAGAGAGCATTATAAACGGTTGTTGAATGAGGAGTTTGACTGGGACAGGGAAGGTTTGGAGCCAGCAGATCCAGTGTCTGGCCCTTGGCCTTTGATTGATGCTGCTACTGTGAGTAAGGCAATAGGCAGGATGAAGGTGGGGAAGGCAGCAGGTGTGTCTGGATTGATTGCCGAAATGTTGAAGGCCTCAGGCGATATAGGGGTGAGGTTAGTCACTGACCTGATAAATAGGATTATTTATGAGTGTGTTGTCCCAGATGATTGGCTGAAGAGTGTAATTGTAAATGTGTATAAAGGGAAGGGTGATGCCCTGGAAAGAGGAAATTATAGAGGTATAAAGCTTTTAGATCAGATAATGAAGGTAATGAAGGGAGTTTTAGAAGGTATGATTAGAGAAAGAGTGAATATTGATGAGATGCAGTTTGGGTTTATGCCAGGTAGGGGACCACTGATGCCATATTCATTTTTCGACAGCTTCAGGAAAAATATATTGGTAAGAGAAGGGATCTTTATTTTGTTTTTTGTTGATTTGGAAAAGGCCTTTGACAGAGTCCCTAGAGAGGTGGTAAAGTGGGCAATGAAGAAAGCTTGGCTTGGAGGAATGGCTGGTTAGGGTGGTTATGGCTATGTGTGTGGGTGCTCACACCCAGGTAAGAGTGAATGGAGATTTGAGTGATGAGTTTTCAGTGAATGTTGGTGTGCATCAGGGGTCAATTTTAAATCCCATGTTGTTTATCATGGTACTTGAAGCCCTTTCACGTGACTTTAGAAATGGACTCCCGTGGGAGTTGTTGTATGCTGATGATTTGGTGTTGATTGCAGAGAACGAAAGGAAGGCGGAGGAAAGGTTTAGGAAGTGGAGAGATGTTATGGCGCACAAGGGCTTAAGGGTAAATGCAGATAAAACAAAAGTGATGATATCTAAGGTAGGTAGTGGTACTGTCAAAGACGAGGGAGAGTGGCCATGTGCAGTTTGCCACAAGGGCGTGGGAAGTAATTCCATCTTTTGCGGTGTTTGTGATAAATAGGTGCATAAGAAATGTAGTGGTATCAGAGGTAGACTCCGAGATAATGCTGATATTATGTGTACGGTATGTCGGGGAGAGCAGGTGGAGATTGTCAGACGTGAAAGGATTGAACTTGCTGGTGAATCTCTTGAGTGTGTGGAAGAGTTTTGTTATTTGGGAGACATGTTGTGTGCTGGAGGTGGGGCTGGAGCTAGCTCTGTGGCTAGGGTGAGAAGTGGTTGGAAGAAGTTCAGGGAGCTCTTGCCTCTACTGACATTGAGAGGACTCTCCCTACGTGCTAAGGGGTCTTTGTATGCAGCATGTGTTAGGAGTGTAATGCTGTATGGTAGTGAGACCTGGGCAGTGAAGGAGGAGGATTTTCGCAGGCTCAGACGTACAGAAATGACAATGATTGAGTGGATGTGTAGTGCGTCCCTGCGTCCAAGGTCTGGGGGGCTGGGTTTACGATGGAAGAGTTGAGAGGTAGGATGGGACTGGAGTGTATTGGTGTTGTGATGAGGAGAGGTAGATTGAGATGGTTTGGACATGTGGAGAGGATGGGGGATGATAATTGGGTGAGGAAGGTGAGAAGTGTTAATATTGGGGGTGGGGTTATGAGGGGCAGACCGAGAAAGACATGGGACGAGGTCATTAAGTGTGACCTCAGGGTTAAGGGACTGAACAGGGAGGCTGCAATGGATCGTGCAGCATGGAGAGCCGCCATTAGGTGACCAAAGCCGACGCATGCAAGCATGTTGGAGCCTTTAAAAACGAAAACGAAAACGAACAGCATGTGAAGGTCCAGGGATATCCTCTTTAAGTCCTGGGAGGCTATTTTGTAGGTTGGGACTCGGACCTCGTGTGCTCGCCTCAGAGGATGGAGGATCTTCCCTTTCATGCTGCGTAGAGCTAGGTCTCACAGTCATTGGTTGTGAGGATTTCTGGAAAAGGAATGAATATGAGACTTTGTTGCCTAGAACAATGTCACCAACAAGATCATTAGAAATGGGACCTTTGAGGAATACGTCACACCGAAAAATTCATTTGGGTATTTGACAAACTTTCACACAGTATGTAAATTAATGTTGCCTACTGATATCAGAATGGTGTGATTTGATGCTCTAAAGAATAAACATGTAAATATGGTGGTGATGGGTGTATAGCCCTTGCAAAAGAGAGTGATAATGGCTTAATACATTCTTTCAAGTTCAAAATGTATCCCATTATCTTAACAGAAGTGGAGGTAACAGGAATATTAAGTGAGAAAGAAGGGAAATAGTATCAAATGTCTGTAGTTAAGGGTTAAATTTCAGAGTAATACTACCTTCTGTCCACTGTCATATATGTTGACAGGATTGACAGCATGACATTCATGCAGGATTGCATGTATATCATCAAAATACGCAGGCTTGGGAATGCGTGCTGCCGCTGTTTTCCTCATGATATCCAGGAATTTCTTATATGCTCTTATTAGGTTCTTCCACTTGGTGTTGCATTGCTGCCAAGTGATGGTTACCTGAAACTAAATATCATGCAATGAACATCAAAATTATTTTGTGCTTAATGTTATCGTACCCACAAAAAATAAATCTTTTTAAGGGATTGCTCTGGATAGTGTTTGGGAAAGTATAGGAAAGTAATAAAACACTGAACTTGTTCACAATTTCACAAACCTAACGGTACTAATTCAATTTTGTTTTGTATCAGACTCTGAGGGGGCTATTAGTAATGGTTTGGCAAAATAATAAATTTAGAAAGCATATATAGGTTACTGGAAAACTGGTGCCATTTTTAAGAGACCAACATCGAATCCTTTCAAGGTATGAAAAAGAAAAAAAAAATAGACCCCTTAGACTAGGTGGATGGCAATGAAAAACAGAGTCACTCACTGTTCATTTTCCTCTAGCTCACTCACCCCCCCCCTCCATCATATAGCTGTCCACCCAATTCCTCCAACTCATTCTGATAACACTCAGTCCCTTTCCCCCATTACCAAATAAATAAATAAAAAGTTACCTTTACCAGATGTCATACCTTCCTACTTATCTGATTGGCAATGGACTCCCATACTTTTTTCTTTTTGGTAACCTTATCTTGAATCAGATGGTAATTGTCCTTAATTAATAATAAAAAATGTCAACTACAACAGGCTGCCACATTCTGTCTCGTTCACCTCGTGTTGAATGCTGGCTCTCATCTGGTAAATCTAAGGGAAGTAATATGTCCTGTAATTGAGGAAGAGAATTTGGCAACAAATTATCTAAAATGAGTACACTCTTACTTTCAGTTATGATGACAACAGAAAATAATAGTATATAATAATGCAAAAAGCTAAATATAAATTATAGAAAATAATGAAGAGGAATGAGTGAAAACTGTAGAACAGGCATCTTCTGACATAAAACAGCACTGTACATGAATATTCCGTGATAATCTGGTAGCAACATACCTTCAACAATCTCTCCTGCTGGTTGTTCTACAATGACTGGCTGCTCATCTGGTGATGGTGGTGGTTGTACTTCAATAATAAAAGGATGCACATCTTGATGAGTTATGGCATCATGTGCATTATTGAACCTCATCTCACAGTGCCCACAGGTGAACCTGCATGACTGAAGAGAGCATTTACATGAGGAAAAAGGCTATCAATAATATCAGTTTTGCATACCTAGGTCAAATGTGCTCTTGAGTGTATGTACAACTGTACAAAAAAGTATCGTTAGGATGTTGTGCTAAACAATATGAAAAGCGACGATGGTTTAGAAAAAACAGGCAGGGGTCTAGGAAACTGTTGATACCCCTGCAAATTCAACAATGTTGGTTATGTATGGGATACAAGAGGCATTTCCTGTGCTTGAGGTAATAAATGCTTCGATAAGACTGTATCAACCCTTCGGAAACAGCAGCCATCGTAGTGTTCGTTACGTATCTATCGTACCCCTGAGTAACGATACTTTTTTGTACAGTTGTACAACCTTAAACTAAGTTAAATAACAGTAACATCACCCAACCTTAGCATCCTTTTGAACAGACTTTGGCGTTCTTAAACCAAACCTGTCCATTAATCTGAAAGGTAAGGTTCATCCATCCACACGAACAGTAGGAAATATTTCCACCAATTTCATTTATGCTGGAAAGCTTAAAAATATCGAGTGGTAAGTCCCTTATGCAGTACTGATTGTTACTGTCAATATTCTTTGATCAATGAAAATAGGTAGGATTATTATGTACTACACATGTATATAACAACTGGATGAATTTCTGTTGCTTTCATTTCACACGGCTACAAAGGGAAAAATGTGTATATGGTGCCAGGACTACAAACTTGTGTTGTACTGTGGGTTTTGGTATTATAATACTGAAATATGAATACTTGTAGCATATCAAGTATAAAAAATTATTGTAAATAATGTTTGGTGAGGTAAAAGATGCTCCACAAAGGATGTGGAGGAAAAAATGCTATTTAAGCTAGTCATGTCCCCTGAAAGGTTACCATATCTGTTGGTACACAAGTAAGTAAAACACACTTATATACCCCGAAATATTTAGTTAAGTATAAAGATGTTCAACAGTGGCTGTAAGGGGAAAAAGAGCACATACTAAGATGGCCACATGTATCATCAAAGATAACATACCAAAATTTATGTATTCCCACAATTTTGTAATCTTGGTTCTCTTAGAATAGGGTTACTTTTCTATATATAACAATAAATCAATGTACAATATTATAATAAAGAGTGCCCTCCTTAAATCTTACTCATCTTGGAGGCATATGTTAGCCCCAGCTTTCCGAGGGTAAATATTTCACTATTATAGTATTATTTTAGTTTCCGTTTTCAGGGGAATCATAAATTATAAATTAATTCAGTTTTTAAGCACAATTCACATTTCCTCCAAGAATTTCGGTACCAGTCCCACATTGGAGTGTTGCCCTGACCGCCTATCACATTTCACCATCTCCACACTTTGATATTAGCCCCAAACTTATCAGATAAATACGTATTTCAGCACTTGCCATATACCTCCTTCAGCTGACGCCATTGTTGAAGAGCAAAATACTTTCAGTGGCAGAGAAACTGGAAATAATTCTTGGAGGTGCTCGGAGAGATGTTGTTGATGATCCAACTCGACCCAGGTCTGGAGGTGGGTTCACAGAAAATCACGGATTCTGCTGAATCATGGCCGACAGACCACAGGATCCGGATTCGACTGCCCAAAAAGAACTTCGTCTGACAGTGGATCTGTGGTGTGATCTGTGATCTGAAACGGATCCTCACAAATAGACGAGGCTGTTAATATGGGGTAGTTGGGAGGGGAAGGTGGGGATGAGAAGTGAGGAGGTTGCTTGGGGAGGGGGAGGAGGATGGTGGAGGTGTGGGGAAGGGGTGAGGAGGTAGATAGGGTATGGGGGGAGAGTGAGGAGGCAGAGCCATAGATTAGGAGATAGCTTAAGTGTGGGGATGGGTGAGAAGATAGATGGGGGTGTGGGGGAGGGGAGAGGGGGTAGGTTGATGTACGAAGGGGAAAGGAATGGGACATGTTTGGTTGAGATAAAGGAAATGAAAGATAAGTTAATATAAATATACACATGAGTACGTAGGAATACTGTACTCTGAAAGCTTTGGTTACAGGAGACTTCTATTGGCCCTTAAGGAGTTAATCAACGGGGTTAAACCAGTTACGCTAAAGGTCTATCCTGGTTTTGAACTTTTATAATCAGTGAGTAAGTCTGTGAAGGCCGAACCATCTCCAAAGAACGTTTACATCTGTGTAGCCTTTAACCATACTCGTACTTTAAAAAGTGGAAAGCATGTAATAACTAAGAAGAAGATGGTGATAATAGAAAGGACAGATAATGTGATACGAGTACAATGAAGGAAAGAGAAGCGAAAGGGACCTGCAGTAAGTGAAGAGATGCGGGTCAACAGAGGATTAATGAAAAGAGATTAAGTGGTAGAGGGGTTGGAAGGGAAGTGATGAAAATAGAAAAAAAGAAGGCGATATTGGTTGGTAACGAGGTGAAAAAATGAGTTAGACCTGATGGGTGTGAAGGAGGAACAGAAGTTAACATTTATTTGTGCGAATTGAGTGAAGAAAGTCTGAGATGTAAGTCTTGTAGAAATGGAGGTGACAAAAGAGAGTTCAAAAAATTATCATGGAATAATGGTAAGTTTGCTGAGTGTTGTAGAAGATTAACTGGAAATATATGACAGGTGTCAGAATGCCTGGTGAATGTTGAACATGGAGGTTTCTGTCGTAGTGGCGTATGTGTGTATCAGGTATTTGTAGTAAAGCAAATAGTGGATGAAAGGTGTGAGAGAATACAAATATTTATGGCATTTATGCATATTGTAAAAGCACGTAACAAGATAAGCAGGGAGGAATTTACAAAGTATTAGGTGTGTAGGGAGTGTCCTTATTATAGTAGTGAAGCATGTGAAAGCGTACACGTATGACTGAATGAGTCATTCAGAATCAATATGGAAATGAATCATAGGTGTGTGTTGTCACGGGGATCCTTCCAAATTTTGTGAGGCCAAACTGAGTGAAGGAAATAGATAGCAAATATGATGAGAGTGATGGAATATTATAGATCTTCTCGTATATACAGGCTGCTTAGTAACGGTGCACTGGGGTTTCATGAATGTTTTTGAGCTGCCGGGCTGAAAGCTACTGTAGATAAGAGGTAAGTGATGGTTTTGATGAGAGAAGATAACTCTCGATGTAGTATGTTGATAAACGGAGCAAGTATATAACTGCTTCAGGTTATAACCCGGTCACGCAGAGGACGTCTTACCTTCTCTCTCTCTCTCTCTCTCACACACACACACACACACACACACACACACACACACATATATATATATATATATATATATATATATATATATATATATATATATATATATATATATATATATATAATGAAGTGTGTTGGTACCAGACCCACGTTGATATAATGCTAGTGAGACACTGGTTTGGCATGAGGACCAAAATCAAGGGTGAGAGCAGTGGAAAACGATTGATATGTTTTGCATGGATTGGATAAGATATTTGGAGACTTATGAAAGATATGGAGTAAGGTAATCTGCTGCTGGTACATTATCCTGTGGAATGGAACCGACATATTTGAAGGTTTGAATGATGAATGTATGGACGCCCACTGAATAATTCTGATGATATATTTTCGTACTTTTGAGAGGTCTTCTTTCAGCTGGACCAGAGTCATTGAATTAGTGGAAGACTGGATCGTCATCATCATCATCATCATCATCAATATTATCATTATTATTATTGTTATTATTATTATTATTTTAATTAATATTGCCATTATTAGTATTTTTGTTGTTTTTGGCCTGTTCTTGTTTACTAAATGAGATATCGAAGGAAATTAAAACAGAGGTACAGGAGAGGCTAAAATATAAAGTAATATGAAGTGAATCACAATGAAGCTGGAGAAGCATAAAGAAATAGGAAAGCAGAGTGACAGAAAAGAGTCAGGGAGTAAGGATTTCTTTTTCACGGGGGTTGGGAAAGGAGGGCGACGGAGAACTAGGAAGAAGGTAGGTAAAGATGTAGAGTGGAAGGGAAAATGAGAGAGAACCACGAAGTAGGAAGAAAGGAACAGAGAAGGGAAGAGGGACACTTATAAGAAGGTTGCAAGAGAGAGAGAGATAGAAAGAGAGAGAGAGTTGCGTAGAAGTATTGGAATAGGAGTCAAAAGGAAGGATACTGGAGATGAAAAAATGGGCATGAGGTGGCAGGAAGGAAGGTGGTAGAGATAAGGAGGAAGACTGAAGCAGAAAGAAATTGGAAGACAAAAGAGATAGAAATGTGAAGAATAAGGAGGTAAAGAAGGAAAGGGAGGGAAATGATAAGGAGCGGAGCCGGAAGTATAAAGAAGAGGAAACAGGAGAGAGAATGAGAGGACGTCTGGCATGTCGAAGAGAGATAAGGAGGGAAGCGAGAAAAGAAGAGGCAGGGAAATGGAGGAAGGTAGAAAAATGGGGAACTGGGATGATAAAGAGAGGAAGAAGGGAAATAGGTGCAGGGCGAAATTGGAGGCAGAAGTAAGGAAGAAGAGAAGAGATGAGAAGAGAAGAGACTGAGGGTATTGCAATGTCGAGTCACTTAGGAAACGAGGAGGAAAAAATAGTGGAAGACGTATGATGAAAGGAAGAAGGAGAGATAAAGACAGTAAGAGAGGAAAATATGAAGAAAAAGCAGGCAAAGAGAGAAGGACTGAAAGACGAAGAGAGGGGAGGAAGGGCAGAGTGAGAGAGATAAAAACGAGAAAGATGATTAAGTTGATGGGTTAAAATTAGATAACAGAGAGAGAGAGAGACGCCAGTCAGCCTGAATGAGACTGAAGAAACGGTGTGGTTTTAATGACCGTGTGTGTGTGTGTGTGTGTGTGTGTGTGTGTGTGTGTGTGTGTGTGTGTGTGTGTGTGTGTGTGTGTGTGTGTGTGTGTGTGTGTGTGTGTGTGTGTGTGTGTAAAAACGTCCACAAGAAGTGGGTTGCGGGAGTTGGTGCGTTGATAAGCGAGAGGAAAAAAGGCCGAGAGAGAAAAAAGGGGGTGGAGTGAATGGGTGGGGGAAGGTGAAAGGAAGTGGTAAAAGAAATATGATGTATGGCAGACAGATGTATAGGTTACTTTATTTTGAAAGAGACGGGATAGGTAAATAGAAGCAGTAAAGATTATAGGTACACAGATTACACACACACACACACACACACACACACACACACACACACACACACACACACACACACACACACACACACACACACACACACACACACACACACACACACAGAACAAACCGAGTAAACTGCCCTCGGATGATCACTATATAATATGAAGATGACACATACTCATTTTTTTTTTTTTTTTTTTTTTTGTAGAGGCGAAAATGCACTTAACAGGTTGGTGATGACTGGCTGAATGCAACATGTCCAAATAACATCGTTGTATCTCAAATAAAATACCTGGTAATGTGAATGTAAACTTATTTACCAACTCAGATTTCTCCCTCAGATAATTATATGTTGCCTTCAGCCAAGCATCACCAACCTGTCAAGTGCATCTTCGCCTCAGTATAAAAAAAAAAAAAAAAAGTCTGAGTTATATAAGACCACACTGCCAAATCCTACACACCGAAGTGAACCCAACAACTAACACTTATTATCGTATCCACCTTTGATATTTAATTTTAACATTCAGTACCCCGTTTAGAACCGACATCGTCCCTTACATCAGCATCACACACACACACACACACACACACACACACACACACACACACACACACACACACACACACACACACACAGCCTAGTATGGTGCTGTGTGAGTGTATTGTTTTTGCTCTTGCTTGTGTGTATACGTGTGTATATCATAACCCAATCGAGTTTGATCCGATTTGGACCAAACTCGGTGGAGGGGTTGAGGGTCATGGACGAATGAAGTGGTTTGCTTTTGAGAGCAGTAGGTCAGGGTCACAAGGCTAGGTCAGCTCAAGCAGTTTTGATCCGATTTGGGCCAAACTTGGTGAAATGGTTGAAGGACAGACAAGGATGAAGTGACTCGGTTTTCAAAACAGTCGGTCAGAGGTCAAGGTCACATGGGGCAAGGTCATATAGTTAGCTCTTTGGTCGATTGCAGGGCATAGTGTGAGTGATCCTTCTTTTATATAGATTTTATAACCTTCCACTTCTTTAATCTCATCAGTACAATTCTGCCATTCCATTATACTCTGAAATACATGAAACGATTTTCTTCAGGATTGCAGAGTCCTCTCACTGGAGTAGAAAGAAACATTATTAACATCTTTACTACGATCACGTCGTTTTCATTTCTTTGCGGTTAGCGCTAAACGATTTAATTAGCTTAATAACGTCTGTCCGCATCACACTTTTTTTTTCTTTTTAGCATCTCATCGCATTCTCGTATTAAAAAAAAAAAAAAAAAAAAAAAAAACATTTCTTGTCATAACGAGAAACATTGCCCTCCTTCTTTAATGTCATAACGTCGCTACATCAAAAAATCCACATCGCAGACATAATTCAGCATCACCACATGAACAGACATGTATATCTGAAACATCCAGCAACATCATATCAACAAATTCAAAGCCTCGCAATAATGTCATAAACTTTCTTCGACATCATTATCACATTGCAGGCGTGAACATTGCAATGGATAAGCAAGCATCACAATAAATGTATCCTACACATCCGTCATCATCATATCCTTCTAGCATCACATTTCCGTATTAAAAACACGATGATATAGTTTTGTAATTTATTTGTCCAGTTATGAGACAGCCAGCCTAGGATGATCCCAGGTAGGAAAAGGGTCAGTGAAGTCTATGGGCAACTCTAGTTCGAAATATCTCAATGTGAATAAAGTCGTGTGGGGTAGCAAGGTTGAAAAGACAAATATGTCGCCTGATTTAAAGTTGTCATAGACATTGTGATCTCACTGCAACATTGCATAATGACTTCAGTATTCCAGTATCAGACAAATTCATCACCACCTCAGCATCATAACATGAGCTTCGTACCCCTTCAGCACCTTTCTCGCTTGACACACATTCGAGTTAAACACTATTTTAAGTATGTGTGTGTGTGCAGTATTCCCAGCTATGCATTTATCACACGGCATAGTATGTTTAGCTTGTGTATGTGGACTCCCACCATTTGTACTTCAGTATTTGTACTTAAAATATATGGTACAATGCCAGAGTTGGTACTTGACCCTTTCGAAGCCTCTTACGAACTTTATAATATACTTTGTCTTTGGGAACTTTGCTTGTTCTGACACTCCCCGGGCTATTTTCTTTATCCCAGGAAAACGCGCAGCAGCAAATGTCAAAGATTAGGCTACCTGGTTTAATACTCAGCGTTGTTTATTACAAACTGTGGACATCGTTTTGGTTCACTTCAAACGATTAATTTTAACTCAGAAAAACATGCGACAGCCATTGGGTTAAGTCAGAGAATTAGGATTCCATATGTTGAAAGCGGTACCCGTATATTAAAACGAGAGGTTTATCATTGCGTTGCACTGAACCGTATAGTATTATCGAGAACTATAATTCGCATCTCCATCGAAGCAGGTACAATTAAGGCAGTGGTTTCCAACCTGTGGGGTGCGCCCCCCTAAGGGGGCACGAAGGGCTGCCGGGGGGGTCGCGAAGGCTTGATAAAGAGGGTAATAAATTTGAAAACTATGAATTATGATGGAATTCAGTAATTTCTAAATATGGAGAAAATATTTCAGATATGAATAAGAAATCTAATTATATAAATATATAAACAATTTCAAAGATTAAGAATCTATGATATTTATTGACATGTGCCAACTATGCCAGTAAAATACAGTATTTGAGGAAGGGGGGCGCAGGGAATGTGTCATTCAGTGAGGGGACCGAGAAGTAGAAAAGGCTGGAAACCATTGAATTAAGGAGTAGGTAAAGGTAGACGTCATACCTTCCAGTAGTAAAAAGAATGTAAAAAACAATGGCAATATACATAACATCTGTGAATGTCCTTTTCTGGGATGTAATTATAGTTGATGCCAAAAAATAATCTTATCACTGTGTTGTGTATGTGTTCTAATTCAGACACTGTCTACATATTCTGCACTACTGGGATTGACTTGCACCGATTTTTTTTTTTCTATATTTACAAGACTTAAAGACACGAACACCCAAACATATTCTGTCAGCGAGTTCTTGGTACACATTTCTCGCAGCCACCCAGGAAGTATTAAACACCTATTTTATGCAGTTTACACCCTTAGATTCATTTCCCCTCCCCTCGTAAACCGCCACCACCACTACCACTACCACTGTTTCGTGTCTTGTGCCGGGGTTGTTGTGGTGGATTCCGTACCAACTCCCAAGGGCCGCACTGATCTGGTTTAACTTATGAGGAGGTACAAGGTCGTTTATACTTTTTTTTTTTTCCTTAGTGCTTACTACTGTCATATCCTATTCTGTCTTTTTGCCTGCACAGGAAAGGAGAGACATTGTCCCTGTTTCCCTGCAAGTCCCTTTCTTGACTCTTATCCCTCCTCCCAACCCCCCAAAAAAGAAAATGTGAGACAAATAGGAAATTCATCAACATTGTCCTGACCTTTTGTCCACCTTATGATGAAGATAGGGCAAAAAAAAAGTTCAGAAGTGTAAATAACAGTCTATGAAAAGTTGATCTTGACAAAAAATTGAATTCATATTATATATTAAAACAATGAATAATTCAATAAGTTTCCTTTCCATACACCCAGAAAGAAGACACTGTTTGACCAGATAAGGATGTGAAAACGGGCTGAATGCCTACGTAGAGTTATACTGCAATAATTATTGGCTGGCTGAAAAATTTTGCTTCTACTTTGTGTTTTGCTCTTGTGCCCCCCCCCCTTTTATTTTTGTTTCTTAACCTGTTTCTGACTCCTTCCCACGCCATCTATAATAGAGGGAATAGGATGGGGATGGTTGTGATGGTGGTGATGACAGATGTTACGCAGTTATTATACTACATATTTTTACTGAGCGAGTTACAGGTAGTATAGGGAAAATTGGCTATTATTCCTTTCACTACGATGGCTTGTTTTTGTTTCTTTGGATTAGGAGAGACCTCAAAGAATGAAGAGGTTAATAAAGGCTGTATTCTACCCTTCCAGTGTGAAGTCTTCCATAAGCTCCTGGAGATACCATTAATAATAAGTCAAAGCATTCGTCCACGAATGCGTATCGCCCGTCATAGCTAAAAAAGTAGATCAGTAATCCTCTGGCAGACGGATGCATATCATCGCAGGTTCGCCAGAATCGGAAAAAAATTATCAGGATTTCACTCGCCGCATTTCAGTGTCTCTTTGCGTTCCTGTCTAAGTAGCATGGAGGCCTTCGTAGCTCCTCTTTCTTAGCGATTTCCTGTCTTGTTTGATTATATTTATCGCTTCAGTATCGACATAACATATAAGAGGCTAGTGAGCAGTGTTACAATATCTAGCATAATTTTATTCTTTTAGCATAATTTTGATCAAATTTTTTAGTCCGGAATATTTTTTTAGCATATTAGAAGTTTTAGCATAATTCAAGCATAATTTAAAATGGAATGGAATAATTTTGGAATAATTTTATAAAAGATATAAATCAGAGAGAGAGAGAGAGAGAGAGTAGGGCGGGTAGCTGATTGGCGGATGAATGAGTGTTGCCATACTGATACCTTAAGAACGATATTATGAGAGAACTCTGTATTTCAGCCAACCGCTATGAGACACCATGAGGCAGTTGACTGCCATACTTTGATGCGTTTTTTAATTAATAACAAGTTACACCAGTAGTGGAGTACCACTCCATGCAGTAATGTAGCTATTTCATGATGTCGAGTAAGAGGAAGAAAGTTTGCCAAGAGGCGCCAGGACCTAGTACTTCAAAAGCTTTATTCGGCCCTGATTCTTAGAGTAGCAGTGATCATGATTCTGACGTACCCGAGAAGAAAAAAAAAACTAGTAAAAAAAAAAGTTACAACCAAATTTCTCGCCCAGAATGGCTGGCTGAAAGTGGATTCAGAGAGTGGCTCACCAGAGACAGGAAAAACGAAGCTTTTGTAAATGGTGAATGTTTTTATTCAGCCAAAGTTATGTGTCATCAAGGCTCACTTTGATCTCAGCCAAAAGAGAGAGAGAGAGAGAGAGAGAGAGAGAGAGAGAGAGTAATATATTCTTTTAGGTAGGGTTCATTTAAATATTTTCATAGTAAACAGAATACATAATTAATATGTAACATGAATAAATATAGGATTTTATCATTTAGCTTCAACTCAGCATAATTCGTTTTTTACGTGGAACAAATTTGCTCAACCTAGCATGATTTTCATTGCCCTAGACTAATTTCGTTGTTTGGATATGGCAACACTGCTAGTGAGGTGAGTGTGTGTGTGTGTGTGTGTGTGTGTGTGTGTGTGTGTGTGTGTGTGTGTGTGTCGCCTCAGTATCGACATAACATATAGGAGGCTAGTGTGTGTTCTTACCTAGTTATTCTTACCTAATTGTATCTTTACAGAATTAGGAATGAGGCAGGCTCGTACCGTCCCGTGTTTTGAACCATTTTTATCATATATGTCTTTAAAATTATGAATTGTTTTGGCACACACCATTTCCTTCGGTAGTGCATTCCACTGATCAACTGCTCTATTTGGGAAACTGAATTTCCTTAAGTCTATGTTTGTTTGTAGATACTTGCCCCACAACTGTGGTGGGGCACGGGCAAAGAGGCCGTCACGGTAAGATGCAGGAAAAAGTTCCCCTTGGAGCATAGCACGGCAGGCAAACTAGCTAACGAGGGAAAGGCGGCAGAGGCAGGGGAAGATGCGACGGTTGATGGTGAGGTTGGCTGCCCGATGATCGACAAGGGTAGGGCAGGAGATCTGAGTGGAAATCGCGGCGCCGATGAAGGGGGCGCCGACGACGAGCTCCAGGTGGAAAAAGCCTCAAACGACTTGACGGTTGATGGTAAGGCCAGCTGCACGATGGTCAACGAGGACAGTGCGAGACGAGAGAGCTGGGCAGAAAATCGCGGCACCGACGGAGGGTGCGTCGACGACGAACTGCAGGTGGGAAACGCCCCGACGATGTCCTCAACCCCCTTGCCCGTGGTGGAATATGGCGGTGGAAGCTCGCCCAGCTCCTCAGCAGCAGCAGATGGACGCCAAGGAGGGTAGTCCCAGTCACGGTCGATAGGAGAGAGGGCCCTAATCCAGGTAGTGGTGGAGGGAGGGTCGTCGGCCGTGGTCTACTTGGTGGTGGATGGCGGAGGAGCCTCGACCTCTTGGTGGGCAGACTCCAGGTGGAAGAGACAGGTCCCGCCCCCTCGGCTGATACGGAGAGCTGGTCCTGCCGGGAACAGTGGTGGAGATGTTGCCGCGACGAGAAATGGGCTGCTAGGTTCCTTAAGTCTTTATCACCTCTATTTATATACAGTTTTCTGCAGTGTGCTCTTAATCTTGCTTCCCCATAGGTTATATACTCATTTACGTCTATTTTCTCTTTTTCTGTCATGCAGTTATATAACTTAATCATGTCTCCTCTTTTCTTTCTCTCCTGTACTGTTGGTAGGTTTAATTTTCCGAGTCTTTCTTCGTAGCTTAGGTCCCTTAAATTGGTGCCCATCTTGTGGCGGCCCTTTGTACCTTTTCAAGCTTATCTATTTCTTATGAGATGCGGATTTCAGACCACAGATGCATACTGCAGAGTTGGTCTAATGAATGATGTTATCTTTCTCAGCATGTCTTCATTTATATATGTGAATGCTACCCTCATATTAGCAAGCAGTGTGTACATATTCCTTACTTTTTCATTTATGTGGTCACGCGGTGATAGTCTGTTATTGATAATCAATCATAAATCCTTTTCCCTTTCTGATGTGTGTAGGGTTGAACTTCAGAACTTATAGTCCCAGTCTGGTCTTTTTTCACTTTTACCCAATATTATTGCCTGACATGTGTCCACAATGAATTCCATTTGCAGTCTATTGCTCCATTCATGAAGCTTGTTTCATTCCTCTTGTAGCTGTATGCAATGATCGGTGTTTGTAATTTCCCTGTCTATTTGTGCATCATCAGCAAACATACAATTTAGGTAGCTTCCATTTCCAATGTTGCTGTCTATGTCATTTACATAAACTAAAAACATAATTGGTGCCAGCACCGAGCCCTGTGGAACTCCACTTGTCACATCTCTCCATGATGAGTAATTTCCCCTTAGCGCTGTGTGTGTGTGTGTGTGTGTGTGTGTGTGTGTGTGTGTGTGTGTGTGTGTGTGTGTGTGTGTATGTGTTTATGCGAGGAAGAAGGAACCAAAGGCCATGAGCCTGCAGTAACAGTTAACTCCAAGAGAAAAACAAAATACAATAGAGAGCCAAATTCAAGATCTGATCATTTTGAGATACCTGGACACACTGCGTTTGAAAGACTGGAGATCATAGGCAGCAGGAAATACAGACAGAGGGAGACAGTTCCAGAGTTGACCTGTTGCATAAATGAAAGACTGGAAGTAACGGTTAACTCTTGTATTAGAGAGTTGGACAGAAAAGGGATGAGAGTTTGGTGCCAGACGGGTGCTACGCGTCTGTCGTAGAGGTGGAGGAATGCAAGCAGACAGTTCAGAGGAGTAGTGACCATTAAAGTAGCGATAGAAAAGAGATAAAGATGCAACAGTGCGGCGAAGAGACAGAGGTTGAAGGGAGTCAGTAAGAGGAGGAGAGTTAATGAGACGAAAAGCCTTTGACTCCACCCTATTGAGAAGAGCTCTATGTGGGGAGCCTCCCCACACATGAGAGTTGTACTCCACACAGGGGCGGATAAAACCCCTGTATACAGTCAACAATTGTGCAGGGGTAAAGAAAGAGCAGAGTTAGCTTAGCACACCCAATCTCTTGGAAGCAGATTTTACAAGAGATGTAATATGATCTTTCCAATTTAAGTCCCGAGTAAATGAAACCCCAAGCATGTTCAAAGATGATGCAGGATTAAGCTGAATATTATTAAACATTAGTGGGTATACCTGTGGAAGACTTTGTCGGGTTGATAGGTGTAAGAACTAAGTCTTAGATGCATTAAAATCAACCATATTATTTTTACCCCAGTCAGAGATACGAGCAAAGTCAGACATTAGGTGTGCCATAGCCTCATCCCTTGTTTGTTGAAGTAACTGTTGAGATGGGCGTGCGGGAACCGAATGGAAAGGTGAAGGGTGGAGTCATCAGCGTATGAGTGGATAGGGTTAGATGTACAGCTTAGATCATTGATGAATAAAAGGAAGAGAGTTGGTGATAGGACAGAGTCCTGAGGAACACCACTGTTGATAGATCTAGGAGAAGAACGATGGCAGTCTACAACATCGGCTATAGAACGACCAGAAGGGAAGCTAGAGATGAAGGCACAGATAGAAGGATAGAAGCAGTAGGAGGACAGTTTGGAAATTAAAGATTTATGCCAGACTCGATCGAAAGCCTTTGAGATATCAGGTGCAATGACAAAGTTTTCGCCAAAGTCCCGAAAGGAGGATGACCAGGAGTCTGAAAGGTAGGTGAGAAGATCGCCAGTGGAGCGTCCCTGACGGAACCCGTACTGACGATCGGAAAGAAGGTTGTGATAGGAAAGATGCCTTAAAATTTTTCTATTGAGAATTGACTCGAAAACTTTTGAAATACAGGACGTTAAAGCAATTGAACGATAGTTGGAGGGTTGGGAGTGGTCACCCTTCTTTGGGACTGGCTGAATGAGAGCAAACTTCCAGCAAGATGGAAAGGTACAAGCTGACAGAGAAAGGCGAAAGAGTTTTCCTAGGCAGGGTGTAAGCACAGAAGCACAGTTCTTGAGAACAACAGGAGGGACCCCATCAGGCCCATATGCCTTGTTAGTACTGAGGCCAGTGATGGCAGAAAATACATCAGCTGAAGAAATTTTAATGTCAGCCATGAGGAAGTCAGAGGGGAGAAGCGATGGAGGAACAGCACCGGAATCGTCTAAGGTGGAATTGGAGGAGAAAGTCTGTGCAAAGAGATCTGCTTTATCAGTAGAAGAAATAGCTACAGAACCATCAGAGTAGAAAAGAGGAGGGAAGGATGATGAGGTAAAGTTGTTAGAACGATTTTTGGCAAGGTGCCAGAAGGAGCGGGAAGAATTCGAGTTGGAGAGTTGAGAGCATTTAGCATGGATGAAATTATTTTTAGTAGAGCGAAGAACAGACTTAGCACGATTCCGGGCAGAAACGTAAAGATGATGTGATTCAGGGGTGGGTTGGCTCTGGTACCTTTTGTAGGCCCTCTCCTTGTTGCGGACAGCATTAGAACAAGCGTGATTAAACTAAGGCTTTCTTGCGTTAGTCAAAGGATATGAGAAAGGAATGTATGCTTCCATGCCCGAGAGAATAACCTCCGTAATGCGCAAGGCACACTCAGATGGCTCACGGCCATGGAAGCAATAATCATTCCAGGGAAAATCAAAGAAGTACTGCCTGAGGGCCTCCCAGTCCGCGGCTCCAAAATGCCACAGACGATGTTTCCCTGGAGGGTCCACAGGCCGTACCGGAGTGATAGGACAGGTTAAGGTAATAAGGTTGTGATCGGAGGAGCCCAACGGAGAGAAAAGATTAACAGAGTAAGCAGAAGGATTAGTTGTGAGGAAGAGGTCAAGTATGTTGGAGCTCTCTCCAAGGCAGTCAGGGATACAGGTAGGGTGCTGTAGAAGCTGCTCTAGGTCATTAAGGATAGAAAAGATGTAGGCTTGTTCACCAGGTGGATCAGTGAAAGGAGAGGAGAGCCAAAGGTGGTGGTGAACATTGAAATCTCCTAGAATGGAGATTTCAGAGAAAGGAGAAATGGATAGAATGTGTTCCATCGTAGAAATAAGATAGTCAAAGAATTTTTGATAGTAGAATTAGGGGATAAGTAAACAACACAGATATATTTAGTCAGAGAATGACAGGAAAGCCGAGGCCAGAGTGTAGAGAATTCAGAAGAATCAAGTTCAGGAACACGAGAGCAAGATAAATCGTTGCATATATATACGCAACAGCCACCTTTGGCTTTGAAATGAGTACAGAGAAAGTAGAGTCAGACAGTGGTTCCAGGCACCTCGAGTCGTCACCGGGAGAGGGGCGGATGGTGGGGGCATTTATGGTCCCCCCACCTGGGGACTCTGAGGCTTGGTGATGAGACGCCATTTTAGTTGAATTTTGAATAGGAAGTGTAGTGTGTACTGTGCATGTAGTTTGATGTAGATAGTTAGAGAAATTTGTGTTGGAGAGCATGCCTGCCTACTCTCTGTGTAACTGAGACACTGAAAAAGTTCAGCAAAGGGGGATGGTTAGGAACTAGTCCTGAGGGCTGATGAAACGGGAGCTCCAGCACTCCCTGTCATCAGCTTTCCATCCACCTCGGGAGTACTGCCATGCTCGACTGGTGCTACTGTGTGTGTGTGTGTGTGTGTGTGTGTGTGTGTGTGTGTGTGTGTGTGTGTGTGTGTGTGTGAAACCCTTATTATGCACACTATAAAGGAAATACTTCGGTGTTTAGGCAGTCACAATAAGGGGCTGATGGTGCTCATGCAAGTTGTGTCAGCGAGTGCACAGTGGGCACAGTAAGAGGGAATCCTGAGATTACTGATGATGCAGTTCACATAGCATTGCAACGTGTGGAAAGAAGCAATGTGAGGGATGTGCTGAGAGAACACATTTCAATGATTTATATGTGTCGAACGTGAGCATAATCTGCCCATCAGTGACATCGACTTGTGTAAGAACAAGGAATTTTATGGTAAAATTGCACATCAGTGACACCGTTGTGTCAAAAGAACAAGGAAGTTTATGGTAAAATTGCACATCAGTGACACTGTTGTGTCAAAAGAACAAGGAAGTTTATGGTATAGTTGTACGCAAGTGACATTCGGTTGTGTCAAAAGAACTAGCCAGTTTATGGTACAGTTTTACAAGTAATATACATACACTCAATCCGAGAGTTTTGCGTGAGTAAAGGTGGCTGAACCAGTTTGTCAAGCAGAAGGAGCTTCACTACGATCAGTTGCAGGGTAAAGCATCTGCTGCCTGTCACTACACTTCCTCTTGTTAAGAAATTGAGAAGAAGGTGGCTACGAAAAAGCCAAGGTTTTCAATATGGATAAGATTGGGCAATTTGGAATTGCCTGCTTTCCTCTATACTGTACTTTGCTACCACAGGAAGAAAGGCAGGCCAGTCATTGTCGTTTCTCAAGGTGACCAACACAATTTGTTGCCGTATGCCCTATGATGTTATTGTTTTATGTTGCGTCTTATCGGTAAATAAACAGGCAAGGTATGTCTTTATGAAGCATGTCAGTAAGCAAGTTTGGACAACACCCGTTATTTTGAGTGGGGAGGGGGAAGTGAGGGTCAGACCTGAGATATCATTACCACACTACTTTCTGTGTGGTAAACAGAACAGTAATGGGTTTAATTGACTGAGGTACATGGGTTGGAGTTACACGCGACCTGAGGTTAATAAATATGCCTTGTGTAACATTCTTTCATATAACTTACTAACAGACGCAATATCATTCAGGGCAGCGTTTCTTAACCTTTTTCGACCTCAGCATCCCCACACCCCCAATGTAATAAGGCCTCAGTCCATCATCCATTTACATCAGGTTATTAGGACTACAGTTTCTACACTACTGCAGGGTTAAAGTGAAGTGAAGTACTGCCTACCAGCTTATTTTAGACATTCTCAAAAAAAATCAAGGATGTCAATATTAAGCAAAAGCAATAAGAAAAAAAAACAATAATGCACCATTTTCCAGCACCCCCTAAAATTGATTTAAGCACCCCCTGGGGGTGCTACCACCCCAGGTTAAGAAACGCTGATTTATGGTATTAAGAGACACCCGTTTCCGTGTATTTGTAATTATTGCTAATCTTTTAGATCATGAAGATTTACCCTGCATGTCATACTCTTCGTAACATTGTCAGAACACAACAAACACCTCAGAGACTCCCGTCATGCCCTTGTTAATTTTGGTGGCTTCATGGACTATGTCGGTAGTAACATTATATCTTGTAAGTTGAGGGCGCCACAGTATAAAACAATCACCTGTCAACCTGGTATTATATTGAAATTACACGCAACTAGAGGAGACTGGAATTGTGTTCATTATTTGGTTTGTGTTTGTACGCAATTTCGTTTCTACACACGCACACCTATCGGATCTGTGTCTAAATTAGGTTTGGTTAGGTTGTCAGCTTAGTATATATTAGTTTGTTAGGATAAATTAGGTTAGGTTAGTTCATCTTAATGCAGATGCAATAAAAGACAGATAGGAGCACATCTCCCTTCAGTTATACGTACAAAACATTTGCGACGGATGGTTACAGAAAAGGTGTTTAGTACTGCATAATTTCAGTAATGAACCTATTATTTTCAGTGGCCGTTAGGTGTAATTCCGAAAATTTTCCCCAAACTAAACATAAAAGTGGTAGGCCTTTGGCTGGATCGTATTGCCTTACCACAGTACTGCACAATCCATCACCCCTGGGGGCTCGCGTAAGGAATTATCATCAATCTGAGGGTTTTCTTTAGCCAGGGATGGGCCTCTTCCTCAGTCTCCAACCCCTTACAACCCAATACTTTGTCCAAGAACTTAAAGTACAAGAACAAAACGTATCATACACAAGATATACGATAAAAAGTTATTCCTTGTATTTAAAAAATAAAATAAAACAAAATATAGTTCAAATAAATCAAATCAAACCGCTCATGGGTAGTGCTGATAAAAAAGGTGCTCATTTTTGCCATAGGTAACGGTCAGGAATGGGTTACCTGTTACCACTACCGTTTCTACCTGCCTTAAAGCCGCGCCTCCCTCAGTTTACTTCTCAATAACACACGTTTCCGTGCCGGCCATCTGCTGCACAGCTTCCCAAATCTGCTTGTCTGTCTGTCTCATTCTGATTTGGTAAGCTTTTCTGCCTGCACCTTTCCGTGCCGGCCATCTGCTCCACAGCCTCCCAAAACTGCTTGTCTGTCTGCCCCATTCTGATCTCGTACAGCACATACTGTCAGGCGTTCAACATCCCGCTGCCAATGATATACGGACCACAACACCAAAATACAAACACCATACTGTACAAAATACCACACAAACACCCAACCCACATACGTTACCTTAACATTCCACAGCATGCCAAATTCAGCCACTTCATTCCGGTGGGGAAGCAACACTTCAACATAAAAAAAGTGAGCTTGTTGCCCACTGCAAGGCAAAATACGAAAGGATTTTCAGCAACACACCAACCACCATCAAGGGCAACAGATAAAGCACATTCCAAAAACACTTCATCACACATCCCAACATAACAATCAATATTTCATTGATAACACCAAATTTCCATCCAAGTCTAGGCAGGACAGGTCCACCCAACGAATCCTGTTGGTGAAGTTCAGGCGCGGATCCAATCACTACATCGGGATTCCTGGCAAGAATATTAAATTCCAGGATAAAAAAAAAAAAAAACAACATTACACACAAATACTGACAAATAGTCTAGTTCTATTACCCATTGCCAAAAGGGTTTGGGAATCCAGTTTCCAACAGAAAACCGCTCTTCACCCCGGTCACCACTGCCTTTTTCCACGTCGGAGTAATACATATTGAAGTCTCGAAAAATCACATAAAACTACACCTTAGCGGATAATAACACTGTGATATATGTATATGACTTACCACTTTTACAACGCTAAGGAGAGTGACTCGCTCACGCAGGTGCTAACCTTTTGTAGCCCCAAGACGCCGGACGAGGATATTATGAATACTTCGCGCGGCGAATGTTTCGTTATTTTTCTTCCGTTATTACCTCAGTGTCATTCAGACCCTTTACACATACGCATTTAAAGAAAAACAAAATCCTTATTTTTAACTTTAGTAAATTAAGATTGTTACAATGACATATAAAGAAACGTCAAGTAGGTAATATTTATGAGACTGCCTTATTTTCGGTCTTAGTTATAACCTTAAATTCAAATCTGCGTTTGTAGTTTTGAGTACACCATAGTAAAGGCAACATAAAGTAGACATATTGCTTGGTAATACTCATTGTTTCCTTTTTCATTTCCTAACTGTTGTTTCCTCAAAGACAGGAATAAATAAATTTTCACAATGGCTTATCCAAATTCCTTGGAAAATATCACGCATAGTTATGACACCTACCACAATGCTAACCTGCTAGCCTGTGGCTTCCATATCCTTTCCACAGCACCTCTTTGTGATTAGCACCATAGTCTAAGTTAGTGCTAATCTCTTCTTACAGCACAACACTGAAGATGGTTAGATGGCAACTTTACGCCAAGGTAAAGCAAACAGAGATTGGTATCGTTACTATTGTACTTTCCTCTAGCTTCTTATAAAGACCTTACTTTCATCAGTTAGGCTGGTGATAATTTTGGAAAAAAAACAAAAAAAAAAACAATAGATTCTATAGCTACTAAAGCTGCTTTTAATCACAAAATCAAACAATTTATGGATGCTGTTAACTCCCTTTAGCTGGAATTAGGGTGAGCTGGAGGTCAACCGTACTATTAGTGGCAAAATATTCCCCAAACATTCAGATGAAGGTTTTATTATAAACTGTATATATCAACAGAAGTTTCCCGAAAAGGGCTATCAATGGGTTGGTTATCACCTCTTTTGAAAGAAGATAAGTTGATTAAAAGTGTCTTTTCCAAAAGGTGGCCAACTGGCCATGTGTATAGATAGTGGGGGTGAAGCCTACATCCTGTCTGACAACACTTTAATGTGTTACCAAAGTAAATCTAAGTTTATATATGAAGTAGGCATTGTAAGAATTCAGAGCAGAGACATTTATTTACTCCATGACTTTCATATTGCCTTACAAGCAACACAAATATTTAATATTCCATTTTCAAATATTTAACCCAGCTGAATACTGAAATGTGGTGCTAAATTATTGTAAAAGTAAAGGTCACTATGCTGTCCCAGTACAAAAATGCTGGCCATATATTCTGGCTGAATACTGAAATGTGATGCTAGATTATTGTAAAAGTAAATAACATTTGCTGTCCAAGTACAAAAATGTTGACCAGATATTACAGAAATATATATGCAGGAATGAAGAACAACAGGCAAGGTTAAGACAAACTGTTATTATATATATAAAAATATATATAGGCTATAAAACTAGGTAAACATACGCTTTATTTGAGGCAGTAGAAGCATCTTACCAAATCAGTTGTTCCTGATAGTCTGTTATATATTCCTGAACACTTCTGGGGTGGTAAATAAAAGTTTCATGCGATATTTGTTTCCTCATTGATATTAGCTATGTTCTTTCAGTGTCAACTCGTTTGACTGGTCGGCTGTGACTCATGACATGGCGGAAGGACTATCCTAACCTACGTGTTTAACGAAATCTAACCTAACCGAGCTAAACTGTGCCTAATAATTATTCTAACCTAAGCTAACTTAACCCAACCTAACCTAAACTAACCTGGCATCCAGCTGGGAATTTGGGAAAGGAAATCCACCTTTCAGTACGTTGAATAAGATTTCTTACATTACACCGTAAACAAACAATCGTAGGTACGGCTTAAGATGCGGTTAGGCTTAAGCAGATCTCTAGGCACAATTTCGTCTTAATTCAAGGAGGAACCGAGGTTTCATTAAAGACACGGGTCTAATCCTTGCTGCTCCAGCCACCTCGATGTTTTGTGAGGCATCACGACTGGGCACAAGATGCAGGCACACCACAAGTCTCCAAAGAATGGCTCTTCTTGGTGGTTGAGGGAGTTCCCATATGTCAACAAATGACAAGTGAAGGTACACTTGCGCACCAGTCTTGCCATTTTTCTTCCCACAATGCATGTCAGCTGCACCAACCCTACCGTTGGCAAACTATTCCACGAAGGCCGAGCCAGTGGTTTTAACAACACCAAATAGGCAAGACAGACTTCGTGCGGCTGCTTCATCGAAGGGGAGAGTATTTCAAAGGTTGGTAAATTATAATATTTACCAGGTGGTCCTGTCTCCTTGAAGATTGCTTTTATTTTTCTCTCTGTCCATTTGGCTGGACTGACTTGGTTCTTAGTGAATCCCTGTTTGGCTATGGTGACCTGCTACCGTAGGACAAAAGGCCGTAAAAGAGAAAGGAGGGGTTAAGTATAGCTGAACTTATGGAAGTATGGCAAATGTAAACAAAAATATGATAGGCCTATGCACATATTATAAAGATGTTTAATGAGAAGTAACAACAGTTATATAACGTTGTGGGCACTCGTCATAATATAGATCTAATTAAAATCCACAGTTTCTTCTTCAAGTAGAGGTGCATTGATGACTAATCTTGCTATAATTAACAAGAATCAGTAGCCAACACTGAGACAGAACGTCTGACCTAGCTTCTGTGTGCACTGGTTGAATTTAAATTTTTGAATTTCCAACCTGTTCCCGGATCACTAACTGGGAAGTATATACAGATCTAAATATTCTTCTAAAAGACTTTGCTATAATAACAACAATATTTATTATTTGTACATGTTTTGACAGACAGAGTATTTAAAGTACCCCCCTTCGAAAAGGATGATCTCCAAGAGTTAATTATATCGTCAAACAGCGAAATTATCAAATGAACTCCGGGTTAAGGAAAAGACATCGCTTATCTCGGGTGCTGTTTAGTAGGACAAGGCGGGTAACAGCAGGGAGTTATACAATAAAAATTATCACAGAAATGCTAATAAAATTCTTGAAGTTGTAATAATATAAGTAATGTATCATATGATTGATACGGAGTTATTTTATATGTGGACATTAATCGGAAGTTAATATAAAGACAACTTACAACAATTTTCTCTAGTGTAGAAGGGCTAACCTGGAACGGGCTATATAAAGGGGTGCACGATGCCTCCTGGTTCATTATTCACCTGATACCAGCAAGGTAAGACGTGTTGGGTGATACTCGTAGCAGAACTTCGCTGATCTCTTAGTAAGTTGTATATTCTTTGAATTAACTTCGAAGTACTTGTTTAATTGTTAGTACTTCTTCAACACACAATGCATAAAGTTCAACTTGAGAGCAGGGATGGGTTTGCATACATCAGGGCAAAGTTTGGCGGCAAATGGACCGATTTCCTGATTGACTGTTGTTGTTCCTGTACGGCGGTTCCCCTGCAGATGGTGAAAGAATGTGGGATGCTAGATAAGATGCAGAAGCCGGATAGTTTGGACCACGAGTATGTTGCTGGAGTGCTCGGTAATGTGGAAATGCAGTGCGAAACCTTGGACGGTGAGGTTATTTCTTTGTTTCCTTTTGTTAAGGTTCATACCGAACTTGATGAGCCAAACATTGGTTCAGATATCTTGTATACATACAAGTGTCACATGAAGGATTTGCACGATGACGACGAATATTTACAGCTTACTGTGACAAATGTTTTGCCCAAAATAGAATGGCCAAAAGAATCTGTGTTTAAAATTAACGGGCAGGAGATTTCCGGGCAAATTGACACGGGTTCGGGCACCGCAAGTATGTCAGAAGCCTTGGCCATCAAGTGTGGTTTGGAGATGGTGCCTCTTGATAAACCTTTTGTTTTCCTCGAGTTCGACGTCAAAGTGTTAGCAACAAAACATGACGTGCAGACGTCACAGTGTCTGCTGTTCCTGTTCCCTACACAGCCCCGGTTACAATATACATCTCGGACAAATTTCCTGAACCGTTATTTGGACTGGATTTTTGGATGCATTTTCATCACATCAGTTTTACAGAGACCGGGGTTGTTTTACTGAAAGATGTGGAGGAGGAGGAGAAGGAGGAAGAGATTTGATTTGGTGTCGGGCACTGTGTGTCAGAAGCCTTGGCCATCAAGTATGGTTTGAAGATGGAGCCTCTTGATAAACCTTTTGTTTTCCTCGAGTTCGACGGTCGAAGTGTTAGCACCAAAACATTCCGTGCAGACGTCACAGTGGATGCTGTTCCAGTTCCCTTCTCAGCCTCGGTTCAAATATACATCTCGGATAAACTGTCTTTACCGTTATTTGGATTGGATTTTTGGCTGCATTTTGATCACATTAGTTTTACAGAGACCTGGGTTATTTTAGCGAAAGACGCGCAGAAGGAGGAAGAGATCAGATTCGGTTTGGTTAACTTCTGAACTTTTTCCATGGCACCACATATTGGCACTGTAATAAATGTTGATAGCAATGGGTTGTAAGGAATTGGAGAGTGAGGAAGAGGTCCATCCCTGGTAAAAATAAAACCTCACATCGATGAAAATTTCTTACGCGAACCCCCTGGGGTGATGGATTTTACTGTAGCAATGCAGTACAATCCAGGCAAAGACCTACAGGATTCTTGGATGGTTGATCCAGTACATCGTTCATAATATGCTAGGCAAGGAAGCACAAATGCCACTTAGTCTACTTATTTCTGAGGACATACTAACATAGGCTAAAAACTCGGCTCTCTGGCGTGTCTCAGACATGATTTCCATGGTGAATGGTACACATCAGTGTTGTAGTCAAGATCAGGCACCTCGAGACCAAGACCAAGACCAGACCCTCCGAGACCACGATCAAGACCAAGACCAGATCCTCCGAGACCAAGACCAAGACCAGACCAGATCCTCCGAGACCAAGACCAAGACCAGACCAGATCCTCCGAGACCAAGACCAAGACCAGACCCTCCAAGACCAAGACCAAGAATTTATGTCTGCTGAATTAATGAAAAGTAGCTGCAGCCTGCACGTGCTGCACTGCTAGTCAATTTTCACGGGCGTCTCGGCCCCTTGAGTGAGTGCACTAGTACCCCAATGACTCAGTTGCAGAATATGTATCGATGCGATACTCAACACCTTTTAAACGAATTTAAGTTGATTATCGCACATGAGTTGAATGAAGTCGAGGAGTTTCTGGAAAGACAGTTACTAAGAAGAATGAAAGAGAGAAGAGGGTAATGGATAATTCCCGGGGCCAAAACTCAAGAGTATGGAGGGACTAGGGCCCACACCAGGACTGTGACAATTTTGCTTCTTTTTCTGGCCCGTGTCAAACGTTTTCCAAGCATCGCAGGGCGCGGTCATAGCTCTCTACGGCCCTGCACACCATTGTTACGGCTTGTGAAAGTTTTTTAAGTTTTTAAACTTTTGAAAGTACGGCTTTGAAGTCATGTATGGTGTTGCATACTTTGTCAGTGCCATCGTACTCATGGAAAGCTGGTTTTCGGAAGACTAATCTTCGCACTTCTCTCCGAGCTTTATCCGTGCCCAAACGTTCCATGCACAACATATTCATCTTTCGTTTCTCGTGAACAGTCGAGGGGGTCTACCTATTTTTCAGGATAATTACATGAGAAACCGAAGGGGTTTCGGGATACAGAGGTGGGAAGCATAAAATTTTCGTAAATATAAATTATATGTTTTACTTCTACTTGGATGGGTGACCGCCTGGGAACACCAGATGCTGTTGGCATCCCTACGTGTCAAGTGGGGTTGGTGGAGGATTAGTGCCCCTCCCTGTAAAACAATTAACTCTAAGCCCTTGGCCACCCCGTTTGGGATACATGGCGTCTGGCAATAAATGAATGAATGAACTTCCATAAGTGCTCCAAATACTTCTTACGGTCGTACCCGCTATTTATATGAGAGAACAGTTTTCACTAACTTTCCCCCTTGAAAGGGGCCCTCATTCGAGTCTGCTCACTGCCCTTCTTGCTATTACAGATGATTTATCGACCCCCAGGTGTCCCCTCCCCCACTTTAGTGGGGTTAGAAACGCCACTGGGCCACATGGCCATGGCCCCCCGCTCATAGGTGAATAAATTGTATGAACTACGAGGGTGGCTATGAAACACTAGAAAATATTCTGATTTCTTCTAAAAAGGTCATAGGAGTCACTGCAGGCCTCCGTGGTAGCCATTTGGAAGCTCTGAAGGGTCATAACTCGAAAGACTGGAAGCCACTGATGTCTGACTTGTTCCTCGTCGCTCCTAAATCCTGGCTACGCCCCTGTAAGGGAGGAAATATATTTACAAAATTTAATATATGTGAACAACTGAACATCTTGGTAAAATATTTCTGCTTTTATTGTTTCACTGGCTTCACGAAACAAACATAGGAAAATTGAAATTTTTGTGGTTACGTTTTCCGAGCGAACTATGGTGTACGTGTACGATGGGCGCGGGGATTACATACACCAAACACGTCTACGAAGTACACGGAGGTGAACAGAGCTGCAAACATGAGTACGTGCAAACGGAGGTTATCACTGCGAGAATAGCCACGTCATGCATGCTCTCTCGGCTAGCATGCACTCTACCGGCGCTCGCAGGGCTCAGCTCATGCATCATGACCGTAGCGCTAGCCAGGCAGTATCTATAGACAGTACAACGCTGTATGGCGCGCCGTGAATCGAATCAGCCATGATTTTTCTCCGTGTATGATCATAAATTCCGACCTTCCCCACGCCGCGATGCACTTTGTAATGCTGGTCTCGACCTGGTCTCGAGCCAAAACTCCGAGACCAGAAGCTTCGAGACCAAGATCAAGACCAAGATCACGTCAAGCGAGACGAAGATCAAGACCAAGACCACATCAGACTGGTCTAGAGACCTACAACACTGGTACACATGTATTTGTGAATAGTTTTACCCTTCAGTGTTGTGTGAATTCTAACCTTCTGCCGGCCATTACACATCATGTTATACAAGCACCTAATTCTTACAGCTGAAATGGCCTGCCACACTCACAAAGCATCTCGTTTGTCAAATGGCCACATTTTCAAAACACGACCTAGTGGACTCTACCTCTCTCACTGGCGTGTCTAAGAGCCGTACTATAAACACTAAACGCCAGTATTGACGAACGTGAGCGTCTGACGTTCCTGTTTTTTGTACCATAAATAAATTTGCTGTTCACGCCAGGCGTTCGTCACCTGGTTATGGCGTAAAATAGTATTGGAATGTCACAGGAGGATAAACGCCACAAGAGACCCCCATTTCGTATAACAAATTTAAATATTCTTAAATATGATAACCGGTTTTTCCATTTATAAATACTGAATAATTCAGGAATCAAATTTTCCCTAGCTGGCTAAAATATATGAGAAATACAAGGCTATTCATAAGATTTTACAAGCCTAAACGCTTCCGTAACGAATACGAGTAAACAAAAACTTCTATGGTGGCGACGTGCGCGTAATATTGAGTTAGGATATTAAATTATGCATTCTAGTTTTGTTCAGACTACCTGTGTACTTTCTGAATAGATTTTTGAAACGGCAACTGTTTGAAAGTTTGTGTGTTAGCCAGCTCAGTGTTTTAGTTAGCACATTTGAGGGCAAGCTTCTGCCTGTAGTCCAACAACATCTTTGTGTGACACTTCTTGCCTATGAAAAGTCATGAATAAATGACGTGTAAGAAGTGAATATGCAATAGTATATTACATGGCAGATATTACACATCAGAGTTTGGTCAGCGTTGGTAAATGGTTAGTTTGATGTGTATTTTTCACCTGTTTTAATGTTCTCTCTTACAGTTAAGCTTCAGAAATTGATAATAAAAGACAAAAATTTTTCATCAGTACCGACAAGTATGTGCAATCACTTAAGTTCTTTCTTGAAAAATGTGATTCGTTTTTGCACCAAAATAAATTGATAAGCTGATGTAGTTAAGATAGTTGGGTAAGGTTACCAGATACCGGTATGAGTGAATTGGTTAGGATTCATTTTTCATTCATTCATTGCCAGACGCCATGTATCCCAGACAGGGTGGCCAAGGGCTTAGAGTTAATTGTTTTACAGGGAGGGGCACTAATCCTCCACCAACCCCACTTGACACGTAGGGAGAACGGATGCTGGCTGAAATATTGCCTGTTTCAGTCAAGCACTCACATTTGAGCATAAGTGTGTTGGCTTTAAAGCGAAACTTTTTAGTTAATGCAGATATATTCATGCGAATTAAAAATAAAAAAAAAATAGGCATCTTTCTATCCCAAGAGCTGTTCTTACAAATAGCTACAGGCCTGAGGAAATGGCATGTTCCATGCATATATAATATAAAAACTAGTTACAGTAATTGGATAGAAATGACTTCTTGTTATGGACAAGTAGATAGGTGTAGAAAAGTCATGGAATATTGGTTAGGGTGGAAGGGTTATACAAAAGCAGTTTAGCTCAGGAAGTAATGAGATAAATATTTAGTGAAGGAGACAGACATCAAGCATATGACCAGAGTTGGAGAAAGCTAGGAAAACAGAACAGTCAACAGTCTGAAAATATATAAAACAGAACTGGATGAAAGTACTATAGAAGTGGAATGATTTCTGGGAAACAAAAAGGAAATCTTGTCTAGCACACTGGGACAGAAATAATTAGCTACTGTATATACCATGTAACTTAGGAAATCATTGCATACTGCTTGAAGGGAAAGGTAATGATAAAGAATGTGAATCTCAGAGTAGTATAATTACTGAGCTAAACAGGAAGTTTACTAGTAATACCTCAAACAAGGAAGGTGACAATAATGTAGGGAAAAAACTATAGCTAGATATATAGAAATTGAAAGAACAACTGTTACAGTACACACATCTTAAACCTATATTTTCCAATATAGTCTGCTGGTCATGGCTGGATGACAGGTTTGGAAAGAAGCAGCTGAAAAAGAATGGAGTGTTACTGCATCCCTCTTGTGTTGGTGCGCAATGAATGTCACCATTCAACCAGCTTTGTAAAGAAGTAAATTAGTCTCCATGCTAAATATAATTCTCCAGTAACTCTGTATTTACATTTTGCAATATAAATTTAGGAACACATGATGTACTGCTACATGAGTGAAAGTGCACATAACCTGGATAAACTGCTGTATAATTCATGACTGGTGAGCCGGCCAGGAACAACATGGAAATCTATGAAGAATGCAATAATACATTCACTTTGTTCGTATGAAATCAAGTCTGGATAATCTCAATAATTATTTTCATGCAAATAACTGCAAAAGGAAGATAAATCATAATTCAGTCTAGGCTATACATTACACTATCTTGCTTATAAATGCATCCTCTTTATGCGTTCTACCATCATTTGGTACCAATTCTAGCGCAAATATACTTATTTCGTACATAGAAGTAACAGTTTAGAATGGGTTAGCGAAGTGTCTGGTGTATTAAACAGAGGAAACATTCAAAATCTGCGCGCTTTTAGTGCGCACACAGCGCATTCTCTGCCAGTGTAGCGACTGTCGTGGCATTCAAACTCCAAAACTGGGTTTCGCCAAGACTGACAGTCGAAATTTTTATAGTAAGGATGACTGACGCTCTGGAACGTCTGACGACTGAACGTCGCCGTTGGACAGCCTGAACTCTGGGTTTTTATAGTACGGCCCTAAGTTGACACAGGCTGCTAGGTCTGTGAAGTGACAGCAGGACTTCCTGGGATCCATCTACAGGGGCTGTGGATTAAGGCATGGCAATCAATCAACCAATCAGTGACTTATAGAAAAGGGGGGGGGGAAGGAAGGTGAAAGAATGAGTGTGTTTATGTGGTGCGTGCTATGCAACCAGGGCGACGATACATGATGACACGGGAACTAGGCCTTAGTTTAGACTCCTGGGCTTGCTGAGAGTTCAGGGTCCCTGGTCGCATTGTGTAGTGTGCATGTTTTTTATAAGTAGGAGAGGAAGAAAATGAGATTGAGAGAAAGAGCGTCTGGGCTTTACCCAACGTGCGTGTGTTTGCTGTTGGGAAGGGGGGGGGGTCTCACACGTGCAAATGTTTTGTTAATTGAGGGTGGCATGAAGGAGTTAACTACGGTTTTCTCGTGCCAAGCATTCGCTTTTTGGCTGCCTCTCACATTCATCTTATGCGGCTCCAGGAGCTTGGGCAGGGATGGTGGAGGATGTGGGTGTGAGGGTGGGCTGCTGTCACCCCGAGGAGCTTGGATAGGGGGATGAAGAAGTAGGGATAGGTTGCCGTGGCTTTGAGTAGCTTGGGCAGGGGGATGGTGGGAATGCGGAAGTTAGGGCTGTCATGACCTTGAGGAGGTGGGGGAGGATAGTAGTGGAGAATGCGGGAGTTTGGGTCGGCTGTCATTATCTTGAGGGTGGGCGGGAAATTGGGTGGTTGCAGTGATCTTGATAATGGGCGGGGCACCGAGTGCTTGCCGTGATCTTGATGGTGGGCGAGGCATTAGGAGGTTGCAGTGATCTTGATAGTGGGACGTCAGGGTGGAGGAGGTTGGCTAGAGGTCGTGTGGGCGGTGTGATCTGTGTGCAAAAGTCGATGAAGTCATTATGAATGTCAGTGAATTTTGTGATTTGTTTTTCTTGTAGATGATGAAGGTATGTGTTGATAGGGATGTTGGCACGTTCTTGAATGTGTATGTTGGTTTCAAAATCATCCCACCGTATGCTTAATGCCCAACGTATGGCTTTGTTTTGAACTGCCTGTAGATTTTGGATGTTGCTTTTAACCGAAAGATAGGCTTAACGGTGAATATGTAAGCAGTGGTCTGATCAGCGCTTTGTAAAGATGGAATTTTGTTTCAGACGCTGCACTGCGAAAGCGGTATATTCGAGTTAATGCAGTCCCAGCCATGGCTGCCTTGCCTCTTATGTGATGGTGAAATTTCAGGTTTTTGTCAAATGTAAGGTCAAGTACGGTGCAGGTATTTCTAATAGGAATGAAAACGCGATCCGGGTCACGCGAACTTAGAAAAAGTGGGCGGGGATTGGCTGTTTTAGTACGAAAATATGTGACTGTGCACTTCAAGGGATTCTCTTGAATCCGCCACTTCTGCTCCCATCGTGCAATTCGGTCCAGCTCGATACTCGCTTTGTTTGTGATTCCGACAGTTGCCGTGGAAGGTACCAGTTGAGTAATATCGTCTTCGTACAGTGAATCGTCGTGTGCTGGGGTGGGGATGTCATTTGTGTAGAGGGCACTGTAGACGGTGGGTGCGAGGACGGAGCCCTGAGGTACACCTGCATGAAGATGAAAAAAGTCTGAGTAATTGTTTTTAAATTTAATGCTGATTGTGTGGTTGTCTAAAAAAATTGCAAAGCAGTTTTATAATTGGTGTAGGAAAGTGAAATTGTTTGCAGATTTTGGACTTCAGGCCTGCGTGCCATACTAAGTCAAATGCGCGTTTTATGTCTCGAGTAATAAGGGCTGTCTTGTATGCAATGCGAATGTTTTGATTGATATGTAGGTAATTCGTGAAGATGTTTAGGGCGTCCTGTGTGGACCGTCTAGGTCTGAAGCCAAACTGTCTGGGGGAAAGAAGGTTCATGTCATCTAATTGTTGGCGTAATCTACTGTTCATGATTCGTTCGACCGTTTTCCTTAAAACATTTCACATTTTACCATATGCCACATAGCCACATAATTACTCATTCTGGTCCCAGAGGGTGCCAGTTCTGCCTGGAGGACACTTGTAAAGGAACCCATCAGAGGGGAAGGAGGGGCAGGTGGCTCCAGCCAGACATGGCTCACTCTCTCATGGATCCAGCCTCATCTCACACTGATTACCTGCAATACAGCACCTTTGGTTAGCATCATCATTAACCCATACAAGCTGGGGAAGTCTTTTAAAAATATGTTTCTGTTACGTACAAACTATTTTATTTACTTATTTATTTATTAGTTTGGGTAGATGTTTCATGGTGAAAGTGTTAATGAAAGCTATATCTAATCCCCTCACTTGACAAGTCTCTAATCTCCTTCCTGTTTGAAAAGTTTCTCATATGGATCTCAATAAGGGGGTCAACTTCTTCACTCTGCTTGGTGCACCTGGGTATTGCATTTTATTCAGGCTGCAAAATATTTTATTCAACTTGCAATACTTTGGGAAACAAAAAAGCTCAAGTAACCTTTTCTGCTGTTGATACACTGAGGAGTCATGCTTAATTCAACACCGAGTGACTTTGTTCGGCTGACAGAACTCGTAGTACCCTAGTCAAAGGTCTAAACAAGCAGTGGTTACCTGGCCACAAGTTCTTTTTCAGTATATACCAACTAAAAGAATGATTATCATTATGACCTTATCTTCTCACCTAAGGATGGGGTAAGATTAGATTCAGAAACTGAGAGAAAAAGTATTAAAGTGGAAGACCTGTTAAGTGTCAACAGCATGCTTGGTGAAATGGGCCAACACTCATTCACACATCACTCAAGTTGCACCTCACAAGCCTAACTACATGCACATTTATTTATTTACAGTAGTTACCATTTGCAATGCTGGGGGGTTAACCATTCAGTCAGATCACGGGATGAAGTGGAGCCTACTATGATGCCCCTGTTAACTGGGTGTAGACTCACAAATGCAGCATCCACCCTGAAACCAAACTTCCACACTTTTCCCTGAGTCTCGTTGTGGCGAGACACTGTCAACCACAAGTGAACATCAGCTGTACAGGAGTGGTCCAAAAGTGGCTTTCATTTGAGCAACTGGTGAGTAGCTTGATAGGGCCACAAACCACTTGTGACCATTACTCTAAAACTTAAGGTCAGATAAAGTGCTACGTTAAACCATTCTTAGCCTAACCTGTGCTGCTTTAGTGCAGAGACACTTAAAAGTTGTGGGTCTGCAGGAGACAGCATTGAGGCAAGATAGAGAGATACAAGATGATGCTGAACACTTCCCTACATGCTCTGCTCTTGTAACACGGGGTGACCCAGGCCACATCAGGTCCACCAGGCGCACATTTATTCATACTTCACGTAAGCATCCCACCAGCCCTTCAGATGGTCCTACATTCTCCCATACCCTGGTATGCATCCCACCAGCCCTTCAGATGATCCTGCATTCCCTGGTATGCATCCCACAAGCCCTTCAGATGGTCCTGCATTCCCTGGTATGCATCGCACAAGCCCTTCAGATGGTCCTGCATGGTATGCATCCCACCAGCCCTTCAGATGGTCCTGCATTCCCTGGTATGCATCCCACCAGCCCTTCAGATGATCCTGCATTCTCCCATACCCTGGTATGCATCCCACCAGCCCTTCAGATGGTCCTGCATTCTCCCATACCCTGGTATGACTGATTTTAAAATGACAGCACTGGTATGATTGGACAAGTATGCTACAGAAAATAGAATGATAAGTTATAGACTACAGGTATATTCCTTGCATAACGGGTGGGTTAGGGTTGCCAAAAATCATAACATTAAGTGAAGATGGGTTCAATGGGGACATGTTGCCAAGGATTCCAAGGCTGACCCTGTGGGTGATACTATTACCTAACTTAAGTCCAAAATTAACCTTAATAAAGTAGATATATAACCACCTAAAAAAAGGTGCGTGCACGCACGAACCCCCCCAGCCCCACACACAGCCACTATAAATCACAGAAAAAAAAAAAAAAAAGACTGCAGGTACCACTAATGTGACAATATGACAGACGACGTGGGGTTCCTTTGAAACTATGCCGTCACACGCAAGGGCTAAAGAATTCTTTAGGCCTTGATCACACAATGGATTACCGTCATTTGCAGAAAACACGTATATGATAAACGCTGCCCTTACAAATGTCAACGACACTGGCGTACTTTGGACTATGCCTGTGGCTCATGCCAGGTGTAAAGAATATTGTGGTTAGAATGTGGGGACATCAAATGTTGGCCAGCTCCATGCAGCCCTTATTGTTAGTCGCGTTTTCTTTCTTATTGTCTTGTATTCTTGTTTAATTGTGGCAGGCACTTCTACCCTTCAGAATTAACTGATTCCGACCAAACCTGGACACAATAATCTAGTTGTGTCCGTAAGGTTTTGGTTGCTAGGCAACTACTCATTGTCTAGCAACGGCCGAAAAAAAAAAAAAAAAAACTTTTCGTACTTCTCACGTTTCGAGCTACAGAAACATTACTAATGGCCATAAAAGCTCTGACTTCTTTAGGTGTAACCTTTAGGTCATTCCCTATGAGAAGTGTTCCATCCATTTTTCTCCTCTCTCCTTTAGTTTTCGAGTGGCAACCCTGAGAAGACTGGCCTCAGCGCCCCTAGCAATCTTGTTAAATATTGTGACAGGCACTTCTGTCCTTTCAGAATTAACTGATTCAGACCAAACCTGGATACAGTGACCTGCAATGACCTTATGTCTACAAAGTTTTGGTTGCTAAGCAACTACTCGTTGCCTAGCAAAGGCTCGCTAAGCCCCGCCGTGGACGTGGGTCAAGAAACTGTCGGGACCCAGTGCCCTGTCCCGGAATCATTTTTGAAATTTCGAATATCGATTTTTTTTTCTTACCAGTGCAATTTTTAGCTTCCTAAACCCATCCTGTGCTTCGCAATGAAACGCGAAAAATTTTGCAAAATTACCGCGTTCACACCGGTGAAAACAAAGTCCAGAGATGCCATGTCAGTCCGGGTGCATGTGGGCAGGACCGTGATGACGTCAGTAGGCCTGATGACAGCTGGCCTGCTCCTCCTCCTTCCCTCTCCTTTTTTTTTCCCCTCAAATGTTTCTGTTTTATTGTGTTTATATCTCCATCTTCGTCATTTTCTTTCCCCATCCCATTGTTCCCTTTCATACATCATATCCCAACAGTTCCCTCCTCCCTCTCGTTTTCCACTCTTCCATCATTCTCCTCTCTCTTCCCTTCATGTATTTCCTTCCCTTACTCTGTTCTTTCCTACCTTCCTCTTCCCTTCCCCTCTCACTCTGTTTTCATCTCCCTTTTTCATTCTTCCCTTCCCCTCATTATTTGCTCTTTAATAACAATAACATTGCTCATTATTATTTAATTACTGTGAAACAGTTAACTTCTTAATCATAGAATTCTCTTCATTATATAAGATCAATAGTAGGATAACGATAAATTACTGGATAATAATATATCCAATTGATTCCTAAAATTTACACTTATGGTAGATTTTCCAAAACTGCATAATCCTAATACAGACACTTTAAACACTTTGAAATCAAGCTTTAAACACTTTGAAAACAAACCACATAAATTTACATGCTACACTGCAGTTAAAAATCAGCTAACACAGTAAACATCCTAGTACAGACAACGATGATGATGATGATGATGACGGTGGTGGTAATGGTGGTGGTGGTGGTGATGATGATGACGATGATGATGATCAGCAATAGTTGCTTCAGTAGCTTTGTAAATTTTCGCTTTTGATCCCTTTGTGATTCCATATTTCTGCTCAATATTCGCATCCCAAAACACATTCTGCAGCGAAAAAAAAAAAAAAAGTAGACATCCAATGGTCTATCTATCTATCTATTGCCAGACGCCTCAATCCCGTTTGGGGTGGCCACAAACAAATCGCCTCCAAGTCGCCCTGTCCCCCGCCATTTCACTGCCCTGCTCCCAACTCACACCCCCCTCTCTCATATACCTCTTCACCCCATCCCTCCATCTCATCCTCGGCCTCCCCCTCCCTCTTCCCCCCTCCACCTCACTCACATACACTCTCTTCGTCAGTCTTTCACCCTCCATCCTCTCCACATGGCCAAACCATGCAATTTCTGTCACTAACAACTTAGTTACCTCTTACCAAGTTTCAAAGTCTTCTTCCCATGATGACACTGCATGGAATATTTTTTCCATCACTTTTAGTTTTTCATGAAAGTCTGGACTTGCTTTCATTAAAGCTTCTTTCTTTCTGCATGCAATTTCAGTCCAGGTGGTCTCCAGCTTCCATCCTGGATCCCAGAAACTTGTATTCAGGAAGCTTGTATGCAATGTACCCACCAACATATCGCAGTCCTTCTTCTTCTGCAGCACTTTCCAGGTCATTATCCCAGAGATCATGGAGCGGCTGCTCTGCATCATTCTTTCTTCAGCCTCAAATGACGACTCATAGACAGTCAATGCTGAGAACATGACTGCAGTAAGACTGGGTTCAAGCTGAAGATCATTTTCATTATCTTTTACTGTTTTACTTGGGGTGTGATTACAGAATGAGCCCTCTGATATTTGTCTCTGCTTTCTTGATCTGAATTGTATTTACTTCCCTCCAAGGTAGCTACTTCCTTTACCCAGCAGATGTGCCTGTACTCTGTTTGCATGAAACTGGTGATGGATGTTCGTAAGAAGCTCTCGTTTGCCTTAGATGGGCAAAGAAATGATCCAGTCCATCCTGATTCAGTCTGTATGTTAATACAAAAGACATTCGGAACTTATCCTTCACAAGGGCAAACAATTTTGGCGTTGATCGGCAGGACTCTATTAACTTTTTTTTTTAAAACTAATACATATTCTTAATGCCACACACTCTCATGGTTGTCGCAATATTGATCATATCCTACAGTACTTGATCTTGGTGTTCTAAGTGAAGTCAACGTGCATCTCCTGATGTTTTGTATCATTAGGTACTCTAGTGTTCATGAAGTCAAACTACCTGTTTACCAGTCCAATAACGTCACCAGTTTCCTCCCAGTATTGACTCTCAAAGTTTTTTTTTTTTTTTTCCAAAATATCTTTGTGATTTTGATGTAGTTTCTGAAAGAAGTTGCACCGCTAACTTAACACTCATTCACTTGACACATTAACATACACATGCTTCTCTGACAGGCGGTGAGTCACTTTTAGATCACTGATGCTTCGCGTGATTAATTCTCTTACACACCCACTGGTAGCGAAATGTCCATTCCCCATTTCAAACCCAGAGTCAAGGAAATTATTCCTGATCAACTTGATGAGGTGGGGTGCATCAGCAAAGGCATTCTCCTCTCGGTCAGGAGCCCCTGGATGTATGAAAGAGGTATTTTCAGTGTTTATGCCTAAAATGTTCCATAATTTAACATTAGTAGGACCAAGATCACAAATCATACCCACTAAGGAAAATTTTATTTCATACAAACAGGCACGGGCTGAGGCAAGGAGAATAAAAAGAAGGGCCAAACGTGACTCCTGGCGGTTCTCTGTGTCCACGGTGACTCGTACGACACCATTAAGTAATGTCTGGTCCACTATCAGAATATTAAATAATAAAGGCCCATACTTCCCTGTCACCACCCTGCAGGTGAACAACACCATCTATGACGATCCCGTGGACGTTGCTAACATCCACGCCAGGAGTTTTTCTCATGTAAGTAGCTCAGCCAATTATGATGCGCGTTTTCAACATCATAATCGCATGGCTGAGCTGCAGATATTAGACTTTGCCACAGAAGACGTAGACTCCCCATACAACCAAGAGTTTACGCTAGATGAACTGCTCCTTGCCCTTAAATCCTGAAAAGACACCAGCCCTAGACCTGACACCATCACGTACGGTATGATCCAGCATCTTAATCAGGACAACCTGATTAAGATGTTAGCATTGTACAATAAGATTTGGGCGTCTCGAACGTTCCTAAACTCATGGCACTTTGCGCACGTCATACCGATACCCAGAGAGGCTGGTCGTCTTATGAATCCGACATCATTTCGTCCTATTGTGTTGATTTCTTGTCTATGTAAGGTCATGGAACGTATGGTTAATAATAGGCTTCTTTTTGTTTTAGAGTCGAACAGTTTGTTAAATGATCAACAATGTGGCTTCCGTAAATACAGAAGTTCACTAGATCATTTAATGAATTTGGAGCATTGTATTTCAGAGGCATTTGCCAATATAGAATTCATGATAGGGGTGTTCTTGGACATCCATAAAGCCTATGACATGACATGGCGACACGGTGTACTAATGAAGCTCTATGCTTATGGTTTAAGAGGAGATTTGCCTATTTTTATTTCAAATTTCTTAAGGGACAGGACTTTCTCTGTCAAATTGTCCCGTAACGTAACATCGGATATATTTATCCAGGAAAACGGGGTGCCGCAGGGAAGTGTGCTTAGTCCCACTTTATTTAGCATTATGATCAATGATATTCTGTCATCAGCTCCAATCCCGAGGGATCTTAAGTACTCGCTCTACACTGACGATTGTGCAATATGGCACTCTTCCCATAATGCACAATTTTCGGCTGGGCGGATTCATGCAGTCCTTGACTCCGTCCACCAATGGGCCTTGCAGTGGGGATTTAAGTTTTCCGTCCCTAAGTGTGCCGCTGTAGTCTTCACTAAATGTAACGTACCTAATGTGTGCTTAACTTTGGATAATTAGGCGATACCTTTTCAAAATTCTGTAAAGTTTTTAGGAATACATTTTGATCGTCGTTTCAACTTTAAAATTCATTTCAATAATTTGCTTGCTCGCTGTGATAAACCGTTAAATGTCCTCAAGTACCTAGCGGGTACTACATGGGGTGCCAACAGAAAATCTTTATTAATGGTGTATAAGTCCCTTATTCGATCGAAGCTAGACTATGGCGCACAGGTGTATGGCTCGACATCCGATGCCACGCTGAAAGGATTCGATGTGTTGCAGAATAAAATAATGTTTGCGAATGTGTCTTGGAGCCGTCCAGTGTACCCGTTTAGCTCGTATGGAAGTGAAGGCACATGTGCCTCCCCTCCTTATTTGCCGTGACCACCTGGCCTTATCCTATGGCATACGAACATCAAGGTAAAGTAATATTGGCAATGTGGCCTGTACCCCGCTGTGTCAATACCACCATCTAATGCGAGGGGTGCGTCGGCCACTTGCCATTCGCCTCCACTTTTCGACTCAGGAGCTTGGTGTGGACCTCAGTGACTGTAACAAGTTGGTGATTAAAAATATAGCGCCTTGGGAGCCACCTGGCTTTACTGTTGACGTAACTTGGCTTCCAGCACCTAAGACCAAGGCACCGGAGGCGGAGGTCCACCACTTGTTTCGTAATATCATCATTCGTCACTTGCGGTCCCACCACTTGCACACCGACGGCTCCAAGTGAAGTGAATGTGTGGGTGCAAGTGTGTGGTCGACTAAAAGTGCCCTCTGGAATCGGTTGCCGACTCATACATCTGTGTTTACCTCCGAACTTTTTGCTATTGACAAAGCCATAGACTATGCTCTCAGTTCTAAGCATGACTCATTTGTCATATTTTCGGATTCAAAATCAGCCCTTCAGGCAATTGCATCTTGTACTACGGACTCTCACGAGATCCAGGGCCGCATCGTTAATAAGTTGCATTCATGCAAGTCATTCACGCTGATCTGGGTCCCTGGTCATTGTCGTATCTACTGCAATGAGCAGGCTGACTTACTTACAAAGTCGACTGTAGAGCTCGAGGAGACTTGGGAAGTTCCCCGTGATCTACGGTCGAGTCTCTCTCTCGGGAAGAAATCAATAAATCTTCTGTGGCAAGGTCAGTGGACCAGACTAAATATTCGAACGTGTAAGCCGTACCTGGGCGACTGGGACACAGCCAACCGTCCCAGTCGCCTGGAAGAAAAAGTGTTGGATCGTTTGCGGTTTAATGCCACCATCCTAACACACATGAAACCTTATATGGAAAAACGATTCCCACCGCATTGTGACATCTGTGATGCGGTGTTATCTATCCGTCATATCATCCTGCGCTGTCGGCGATTCATTCGTAAAAGGGCTTCACTTATATTACAAATTACTGCAGCGCAGCAGTGGTCCCCTTCAACCTTTCCACCATCCTGGGTGATGGGGACATTGTTATGTTGATGGCTTTCTTGAGAGAGACCGGACTGATCAGAGTGATGTGACTTTTTTACTATATGGTTATCGTTTTTATCAACTGTAAATATGTATATATTGTACTATTAATTAGGGTTGACAGTTGACATATTTGAAATAGTTCCTCCTCCCACTGATCTGTTTCTAATATAGATGTCCCCTACATTAAGCCCCGTTCCTCGACTGACAGTCACCAACTGATGAATGCAAGTGTGCAATATAGAAAGGTATTGGGCACTTACAGTCGCTGGTGGTCTGTTGGGCGAGGCACTTCAATTTTTTGTACAAATTATGTAAATACATTATACCATCTTGTTCAGGTTGTGCTAATTAGGGTCGACAGCTGAGGTATATGGAAATGTTCCTGACTCGTCTGGTTCCCTTTCAAATACTGATGTCCCCTATATTAGGTTGCCCCTCGACTGACAGTCACCAGGTGATGAGTGCAGGTAGGTAATGTAGAAATGCATTACATATCTGCAGTCGATGGTGTTTTGTTAGTCGAGGTATTTTTACCATTAGTGTAGGTTTAGCTATTTGTCTCTTTAGGATTTAGTATAGGTTCGCGATTTGTCTGTTAGGTGATTAGTTTTAGGGTCTTTAGATTAGATTTTTCTTTATAATATAAGGTCTAAAAAATATAAAACCAAGAAAAATATATATATATATATATATATATATATATATATATATATATATATATATATATATATATATATATATATATATATATATATATATATGTACGTGTGCTTGAAAGTGTGTCTGTATATATGCATGGAAGTGTGTGTGTGTGTGTGTGTGTGTGTGTGTGTGTGTGTGTGTGTGTGTGTGTGTGTTCTTACCTAATTGTTCTTACCTAATTGTATCTTTACAGGAATGAGTCAAGCTCGTACTGTCCCGTGTCTTAAACCATATTTATCGTGTCATGCAATGACAGGAGATAATTTACTCTTAATGCATTTATTCAAATATGTATACAACTTGTTTAAAATGTAATATTACTGAATCATTGCAATTTATTATGAACATTATATGTATACAATATTATAATCAATATTATGTACTAATAGATTCGCATATGTCAATGATAATTGCTGTCGGAGGACCTTCAGCTGCGCAGCCGAGCAATGTCAGGTCTCCATATTATAATTACAAATCATAATAGATAAATAGATAAATAGATTGATAGAGAGACAGATAGAATCAGGAATTCAGATGATGAGAAGGTATTGTGTTTGCGAGAATCGAGCAATGCGAAACATGCTTACACACTCTTAACTCAAGGAATGCTTTATAGGCACACGACAGTGCCTCGTGACCATACACACACATACACACATACTCACACACAGGCTTCTAGAACTTTCCAACCACAGTGTAACACACGTGACACGACCCCTGTTTCATCAGAATTTAGGAAAGAGACCTCAGAAGGAGAGAGGCCATAGAATCGGCAGGTAGTAGGGAGAAAGGCTTAGCAACTTGGAAGAGAGAGAGAGAGAGAGCGAGACAGGGAGGTAGCTAGCGGGACTCTACTTATACTTCACTCGTGTGTGAGAGACTTTGTTTAATATTTCCAAGACAAATAAAAATACTCCCATACTATTCTTTACCTCTCCTGTCATTGCATTACAAATGGGAACCAAGATTATCTACTTACAAACAACTCAAGTATAACAACCGCTCGTCCACAAGTTTAATATATATATAACTTCTCTACAAGTTTATACAAAGTCCTTTTTGTGACAATCGTACATATCCTTAAATTTGTGAATTGTTTTAGCACACACTATTTCATTCGGTAGTGCATTCCATTGATCAATTGCTCTGTTTGGGATACTGAATTTCCTTACGTCATTATCACCTCTCTTCTTATGCAGTTTTTTGCAGTGTCCTCTTGCTGATGCTTCTCCATATGTTAAGTAATCATTTATGTATATTTTCTTCTTCCCTGATATGCACTTATATAGCATTATCATGTCACCTCTTTTTCTTCTCTCCTGTAGTGTTGGTAGATTCAGTTTATTTAGTCTTTCTTCGTAGCTTAGGTCCCTTAAGCTTGGTATCCATCTTGTAGCGGCCCTTTGAACTTTTTCAATCTTGTCTATGTGCTTTTTGAGATGAGGACTCCAGACTACTGATGCATATTCCAGGGTTGGTCTAATGAATGATGTTATTATCCTTCTTAGCATGTCTTCATTTATGTATGTGAATGCTATTCTCATATTTGCAAGCAGTGTATACATGTTCCGTACCTTCTCGCTATTGTGGTCAGCCAGAGATAGTCTGTTATTGATAATCACACCTAGGTCTTTCTCTCTTTCTGATGTGTATAGGGTTTTATTTCCTAACTGATAATCCCAATCAAGTCTTTTTCCACTTTTATCAAACTTGATTACATGACACTTGTCCACATTGAATTCCATTTGCCATGTACTACTCCATTCATGAAGTTTATTTAATTCTTCTTGTAGCTCTTTACAAGAGTCTGTGTTAGTAATTCCCCTTTGTATTTTTGCATCATCTGCAAACATATTCAGATAGCTCTCATTTCCAGTGTTACTGTTTATATCATTTATATACACCAAAAACATGATTGGTGCCAGCACTGAACCTTGTGGTACTCCACTAGTCACTTCTTTCCATGATGAGTAGTTTCCTCTTAGTACTGTTCTCATTTCTCTTTTTATGAGAAAGTCTTGCATCCAACAAAACAGTTTGCCTCGAATTCCTCCTTGATGGTACAGTTTCCATAAAAGTCTTTGGTGTGGTACTGTGTCAAAAGCTTTCTTGAAATCTAAATAGATACTGTCCACCCATCCTTCCCTTTCCTGTATTGTGTTCGTTACTCTGTCATAGTAGCTGAACAGATTAGTAACACATGATTTTCCTTTTCTGAAACCAAACTGTCTTTCTGTTATCATACTGTGTTCTTCTAGATGATTTACCCAAGCTTTTCTTATAAGCTTTTCTAATACCTTGCTTACAACACTGGTCAGTGATACTGGTCGGTAGTTGAGTGGATTTTGTCTATTTCCTTTCTTGAATAAGGGGACAATATTTGCTTTTTTCCAAATATCAGGTAGTTTACCTTGACTCAAGGATTTCTTGAAAATTAAAAATAATGGTTTACTTAACTCCTTTGCACATTCTCGTAGTACCCAACATGAAATTTCATCAGGACCACTTGCTTTTCCTCTGTCTAATCTACTTAACTCCTCCTGTATTACTTTTTCTGCTATTTGTATATCTGGTAGTATGTGTGGACATGCATGTTCCACATAGTCTCTCTCAAAACTTTTTTCTTCTGTAAAAACTAATTGGAAATTCTTATTTAGTGCTTCACAAATATCTTTCTCTTGTGTATAAGTAATTCCCTCGTCCGTAATGGATTGTATTATATCTTTTACTTTGGTTTTGCTTCTGATATAGCTGTAAAACAGCTTTGGTTGATCACTACTTTTATTTATTATATCCTCCTCAAACTGTTTTTGGGCTTCCCTCCTTATTCTTGTATAATCGTTTCTTGCCTGTTTGTAATTATTATACGCCCTTTCACTACTGTGTCTTCTGTATCTATTCCACAAGAAATCTCTTCTTTCTTTTGATTTTTTACATTCTGTATTGAACCATTTCTGTATTTTCTTATCTGCTTGTTTGTGCTGTGGGATGTACTTCTGGACTCCTATTTCATAAAATTCACAGAATTTTTTATATACAGCATTTAAATCTTGTCCTCTAAGCTCGTTTTCCCAATCAACTTCTAAGAAATACTTCTTTAGGTCTTGATAATTTCCCTTTTTATAGTTTAGGCTCTTTTTGTAACTGTCATTGCTGTTTACTATGTCATATGCTATCCTGAAGTTATAATTTAGTACTGCGTGATCGCTTTTGCCGAGTGGAGGGTGATATATTAAACTGTCAATATCATTTTCTTGCCTAGTAAATATTAGATCTAGCACTGAAGGTATATCAAGTCCTCTTTTTCTGGTGGTTTCCCTCACATGTTGCGTTAGGAAAAACTCTTGCACGAGATCCAGGAACTTTGGTCCCAACAGCTTTCTTTGCTAATTATATCTAGAGTATTCCAATTTTTATTTGTATTAAAATCCCCAGTTAGTATAATTCTTTCCGATTTCTCTTCCATTTTATGTAGTAATGATCTTAAACTCTGAACTGTACTCTCTGCCAGGTCCTCATATTCATCTCTTTCCCATGTGTTTGATCTGGGTGGCATGTACAAATTGGATACAATTACTTTACCTTCAGATGTGTTGATCTCTACTGCAATCAGTTCTACTTGTGTGTGTGTGTGTGTGTGTGTATATATATATATATATATATATATATATATATATATATATATATATATATATATATATGTTTGTATGTATATACATGTATGTATTCGGCCTTAATGACCAGGGGCTTTGGCCCCAATGGTCGATAGGTCGAAGAAAAAAAAGAATATAATAGGGGAAAACGAAGAAGGGGAAGAAGTGCGGACTTGTTTAACCCTATGATATAGCAGTAGGTTCCCTCACACCCCTATACAGTACACCTTCCCTCAGACCCCCACACCTGGTGGTGTCGTGAAGGTAGTGTACATACTTTCGTGGAGCAAACATCCGCTCACTGCCATGGTCAGGAGTCAAGTTAGTCAACTGCACTGAGGTTTCGAGCCCGTCGGTGTCACTCCCTTGCTCCGCCCCCTGCGCCAGGTTGGAGCCGTTTTAGAAGGAAGTGATCCGGATTGATATTAGTAGACTTAGCCATAAAACAGTATGCGGCGAAACTGCAGGGGAGCACCCATGCATATGCTTTATTTTTTATCAATAAACTATAATGTAACTAAAATACAGTCTTAAGAAGTTGTTGAAAGGCGTATTTTTGTAGATATCAACTATAAAACCACCAGTTTTACACGCAAACCGTGGCAAAGGCCACCCGATGCGATGATGATCGAAGGTATTGCCTTTACAACAGCACCCCTTTTAAACTCTAACTGATTCGGCTCGTCAATAATCGCTCGTCCCTATTAACCTAACTCAATGACCGAACGGAACCTAATTCAACCAAACCTAACAACCTATCCTGAACAATTTAGAGACGAATGAGTTTCAGGTCCGATTCGCCACTGCCGATGTCAACATGCAACTTCCGCAGCATATGGGTCATGAATGAATCATGGTCTTCAGTAACAAATATTTTCGCATAATCTAGATGTTATGCAGCGTATTCTGAGTCCCGACATCTCGGGTTCAAGTACGGTGCATCCTTGGGTTCTTTGTTCTCGACCGGGTCAGTCACAGGCAAGGAAGAAAAGTCCAGACACAACTGGTTCAAAGGCACACTTATATATTAACAATAGACAATTACACACACAAGTTGTGATCAAAACTATGGGTCATACAAGAACCAGATAATCTCAGAAGGCTAGCTCTTATAATAATATTTCCACCTAGTTCAGCGAGTCTGACCTTTACACAGTATTCTACCTTTCATTATATAGAATAATTCCAACACAGTGTCATATGTATGGTTTCCACAATACACCAGGTGCGCTAGGTCCCAGGCATATGACAAAGACAGTCAAGTGTACCTCAATAACGCGTGACACAGACGGCAGTACATATTCAAGTCCTTATATATACATTCGTATAACATAAACGGCCTCCTATGGTAGTTATATGCACCCGCGTGACACAGACCATATCCTAGCTATCCTTATGCTACGTTCGCGTTACAGAGGACGAGAGAATATAGCACTTACGATGTATCCACGCGTGAGGGGCTTGAGGGGGACAGGGAGAGGTGATATGGAATTTCTTATGAGACAGGTAGCTGGGAGTATACCTTACGTATCACTTAAGATTCGCATCAGCAAGGACAAAACAACGGGGGGGGAAGGGGGTGGCACTGATGCTGTCTGTCCGTATGTAACATTGGGGGGGGGAGGGGTAGTCACACTTGGGGGCAACCAGCTGCCTGGCGCCACGCACTCCGCGCATAAGGTTATTGGTAGGGGAGTTCACAGTTCCACACGGGGAGGTAATATTGGGGGATCACAGGGGGGTGCACTGAGGGCGAGGGGGAGAAGGGGTTAATTCACTGGGATAGGGGCTCATGGACACTAGGGGACAAACAACTTCAGAGTTTCTTACTCACGGCACTGGCGGAGAGGAGGGCTTGGGTCACGGGCAGAAGGGGGCCCTACGCCGGGAACCGCAGGTGGCAGCTGGGTGTTGAGGGGGGGCCGTCCAGAGTGTAGTCCAGGGGTAGATCACCTGTGGGGTCGCCACGAGTTCCGCAGGAGTTGGTGGGTGGCATGGTGGGCGGCTCTCTTTCTGTAGAGGCCCTGGGTGATATGGAGCTCTCTGGGCCAGGTCCGAAGAGGGCCAAGAGGTGCACTGCACGGGGCTGGCCCTTAGTCGTCATTACCAGGACCAGACCTGGGGAGGCCGGGGCCGAGGGTCAGCTGCGGTGAGGGTGGCGCCCTGGCTGGGCCGTGGTCTCGTCCAGCATGGGCATCCATCAGAGGAGAACTGTGGATGCCTGTGCCAGGGGAGGCCTGGCAGCTACAGCAGGCATTGGGGGTGGCCCGCTGGCTCTGGGGACTCTGGCCTCGTCTGCGGGAGGAGGCCGTCAGGGATGGACTGCAACCTTTCGTTCTGGCAGAGTCCAATTGCGTCTGTGGAGGACGTGGCTGCTGAGACAGGACACGTGGCGTTGGGGACATCTCGCCTGGTCTGGTCTCTGGCGGGGCACCTGCAGGGGAGCAGATCACACCCTCTCGGGGAGAGAGGCAGGGAGAGGGGCACCTCACTCTGCCACAGGAGGGATGGGCGAAGCAAGAGGCACTACCCTCTGTAGGAGCTCTGGGACTCATGGACAGTGAGTGGCCGAGGGCCTGCTCTCCTACTTGGTGGGCCTGCCAAGCCCTGCCGAAACTCCTGTCTGGGGTGTGCGTGGGAGGTCCAGGGGACACTCCCTCCTCCAGGCAGCTCCGTTGGGCACTGCCTGTGCTCCTACTTGGGACAGGGGTGGAAGGGGAGTCTGAGTGGACTCCTCCAGGGGCCACACACTCTGGCGATGGGAAGAAGGCACCCGCAGGCACTCCCGGAAACAGCCACAGCTCCGGTGGAGTCTGCTCTTCTGCCGTAAGGACTAGGACGCCTGTCCTGTGGACGTGAGGAGGGGGAGGCCCGGTGGACACTCTTGGCCTAAGCCGCAGCTCCAGAGGAGTCTGTCCTCCGTCCATCGAGGTTGGGGCAGCCTTGGGGATGACCAGTGGTCAGTCCCGAGTGGTATCTCTTGTGGAGTCTACCCCAGGGCCCGCCTCCCTCCTGGGGAGTACCGGCGAAAGTCATCTGGTAGACGTGCCGGCTCCCGAAGGTGGGTGGCAGAGGGTGGATTTCCGGTGGTCACTCCACCCACAGTACACCCGGTGGGTTCTACTGTGCTGCTACTCCCTTGGGGTGTAACAAACCTCGAGGCTCCTCCTGAGTCCTCTTTCCTGGTGGAGCCCGATCCAGTGGACATGGCGTCCGAGGGTTTGTTTGGGACCTGGCCACTGCAAGTCCCATCTCGATTCTGGCGAGTGTTCCCTCCGCTGATGTGTAGTGTATTTTTACTGTACACTGCCGGGTGATCTGGCTGCGGGGAAGAGGAGCGTCGGGTCACGGGGTTGATATGTCATTCCTGTCTGGACGACGCATCGGGGAAAACAACATCTCCGTCATCTCGTCAGGTGGGTGTCACCCCCTTGTACTCTCCTCGTGGGGTTATGGTGTCGGGTTCACTCCGCTGCGCTGGTATTTCACTAGATGCTATAAATAAATTTCCAATTATCAAAAATAATCCGCCATAAAATTTTAATCTCTTGTTAATGTGCACTCTCCTGCTGTTTGTCGCAGGGTGCTGAGGTGTAATAAGCAAATGAATCGTCAATGAACACGTATTGCAAAGCCTCCAATGTCACCCAGAACATGGACAAATGATAAAATGTCTGACCTTCCTTGCAGGTGGAGTAATGTGATGGGGAAGCCGATCAGTCGACTCAGCCCTTCCTTGAGCCAACCTCGCCCTCTGTCTCCTCCACACCTTGAGACGGACATGACAGGTCACGAACATCCAGTCACTCGTAATTTTGAACATCAAGTGAGCGCACACACACACACACACACACACACACACACACACACACACACACACACACACACACACAAAAGAAAGCACAGAACCAACCCCACCACAGCAATACTCCCGCCGGTAGTGGAGGTTGGCTGCCGCTGCGTGAGCCGTGAGATCCTGCCGGGAAAGGCCTTGCTGCAGGCGAAAATCATCTAAACTGCGCATGCGCCGGAGAGTCTCGTCGCTGATTGGCTTGTGTCCTCTCAGAAGGCAGATGTAAACAACAGAATTTTAAGCAAATACACTAGTAGAAACTAACAAAGTTTTGCACCTTTTGCTTGTCACAGCTTTAGATGGGTAGGCTGTTATAACATTATTGTACTGTCTGTCACTCACACACAGCTTTGGAAGCTTGAAAATATAATTCCTTTAGTAATCGACGATTTATAAACGAATTTAATAACCAGGTTGCAAATGACAGGTTTGGACTTGAGTTGTCAGATTGGCTTAGAAGTAAATATATATTTTTTCTTGACAAAAATTGTCTTATAGGCTAAATGCCTTATGCACGTTTCTCTTAGCCTAGCTTATTCTACAGGAGGTGGGGCTTGTTTTTGTTATTCTGGTTTTAGTGTCTAATCTGCGGAATATGAGGTTTTACCCTATAGGCCTATACTGATATGTTTCGAAGTCATTCTATATTTTCTTGTGTATTTGGATGTTTCCTACAATAGGTTATATAAGGTTCGATTAGGTTAGTATGAGTAATATTTTTATCATTTCTGACAGAAATGAATGTCAGCTTTGAACTAATCACATTATAAAATATTAAAAAAAAGATAAAGTAAAGCATCTAAGTGAGTTGGGTGTAGTTCTGGAAATTTACCCTTTTAGTATTCGATGATTTATGAACGAATTTGATAATCGTGTTGCAAACGACAGGTTTGGACTTGAGTTTCTCTTAGCCTACACTACAGCAGCTGGGACTTGTTTTTGTTATTCTGGTTTTAGTGTCTAATCTTCGGAATGTGAAGTTTTACCCTATATACTGATATACTGATATATTCACACCTACAATAACGACTTGCCTTTGCTGCAGGCTAAGTGGGCAGGCCTTGATGCAGGGGTAAAGGCATAAGAAATGGGCATCATTTAGAAATTTCGTTATTAGTGGAAATATGAACATTTTTGTTTGTTTTGTAATATGATATTAACTTGTGTATTCAGCCCTCAGGCTACCTCCCCCTGAAAAGGGGAGGGTTTTGAAGAACAGGGAAAATGTGAGGTGAGATACACCAAATCGAAGCTACAGCATCACAACATACAAAAATATAATTTAACATAAATAATATATTATTTCTTAAACCTAACTCAACATAATAACCTAACCTAACCTGACCTAGGCTAATGCAGTCTAAGGTCACAACATTAAAAATTGCTTTAAAAAATACAGTAACCCAAGGATGGATTTGGTGGTTGTGAGATGTGGTTTCGGTAAAAACTAAATTACACTTCTTTATTCATGCCTTGGGGTTACTCACATGTATAGCTATGACTGTGCATAGCAAGCCTCTTAAGCAGAATCTTTGCTAGCCTATGCAGAAAACTACAAACTGGAAAACGTCCATGTGAAATTATCCTGAAATAGTACCTTTTGTTATTACTAAAGAAATGGTGAGGGAATTTGTTCGAAACACAACAGAATAAGAGAAGCCTTAGCTTATCCTTTGAATGTGTCATTTATGTCACACACACACAAAAATTACTTCTATACAAACCTATCCAGCTGGGTCCAGAATGGCATTATTACCGTACCAAATGATTAGTTATGGGCTTAAAGCAGTATTAATACCACCTTATATGCCACACACACACACACACACACACACACAGTAATCGAGCTAGGCATCTAAGGCCATATAGCCCCGCTGGGGTAATATTGGATGGGAGCTACCCCACCCGCAGGTTAGTGTGACGGCAGTGGATTAAAAAAAAAAAAAAAAAAAGTATATATGCATCCGTACCAACCTGACGCAAGCCTCAAAAGACATTTTCCGAAAAAAAACTTGGAATCCATAGTTTATGCACCAAATAACCTAACCTATAGTACTGTACTTACACGAAGCTACTGTAATTAAACCCAGCTTGAGACAGGACAGTTGCCAAGTGAACCTGCAGATACATAATTAACCAACGCTGCAGGTGCATAGAAATCTTGACTTTTTTTATAGTTTTTGCAGTGTTCATTCTTCACCCACCAGTCAAAATATAAATAATATAAGCCATCCCTTAATACATATCATTTGCTATTATATGTATCATGGGCGTCATCTGTTCTCTAAAAGTTGGGGGGACAGTGGTCGCTAATTTTGGCCAGCTAAGCGTGCCTACACTGCAATATTTGGTGCATATTAAGGTTATATTAAAATAAATATATGACATTAAGGGAAAACAAATATTCACCTCAAATCATAAACAAGCTCTCTGGAGTAACCTCAAAGAGTAGTTATATTTTGCTTCATTTATCATTTATTAACTAGACCAAGCAGGCCATATAGCATAGTACATACAGACTTGTAACAAAAGAGAATCATTAAAGAAATAGCTTTCCTTGTTTTAATGTCTAATCCAGGATTATTCTATCTATAGCCCGACGCCCTATATAATTCCGCAAAAACTGGCCGCAGACAAATCGCCTCCAAGTCGCTCTGTCACCTATCATTTGGCTACCCTCTCCCCAACTCACTCCCCCCTCCCTCATATATTAGTTTATAATAATTAGATCATCGTACTTGGCTGAATGCACAGATCAATAAATACTGATTAGTAATGGAGAAAAGGAGAGAAAATCAGAAATATGTGTTTTCAGTTCTGACCGGTGACCATTACACTTGACTATGGCCATGAAAAATATCATTATTAAGTAAAGAAACTATAGAAATTATTCTTTGTCGATGTATATATAAATAAACCAAGTACAAAACTGATGAACAGTGAAGCACAGCAACAGAAGATGTTTAACATAATCATTCAGTGTGAGGACATGACAGGTAGTCTTCCAGTTCCTCCACTACTTGTGCCTTGGTAAGCATGACAAGCCTAATGGTTTCCTGTAAGCCAGGACACCATTTACAGTGCTGGGTGGTAACCATATAACCAACCATACGTGTTCCCTACGTGTCAACAGGTAGGTTGGTGGAGGGTTAGTGCGCCTCCCCGTAAAACAACTAGCTCAAAGACAAACGGCCACCCCGTATGGGATTATGACGTCTGGCTATAGATAGCTATAAAGATGGTTACGAGGCTCCTAATCACTTCTTTACCAGTGTGTACTCCTGCATGTTGCACATTAGTTCTCTCTTGTTTAATATTAACATGACTGCAACTTGTGTCAGCATTTAGCATTCATTTGTCCATCATCCAATCCCCTTCCGCCCTATCAGGGGCACTGCGGCCCAAGAAATATTAAATGTATGTGTATGATGAGATGGATGATTGGAGTGGAGAGGTATATGACAGAGGCATTTCCCATGTCATTCTGTTTCCCACAGCAGGGAGCACCTATTATTTACTTTTACCGTTGTCTTTCGTCATTCAGTGTCATTCGTCATGCAAATTAGTCTAGCCCATATCTTGTGCGCACACAAGAGCAACTTCTGTGCTGCCAGAAAAAAAAAAAAAAAAAAAAAAAAAAACGCTTATCCAGCATCATTAATGTCCTATTCGTGCTGAATAATGGAGGTTACAAAACTCAGAGTGTGGCTTGGCTGACGCCTAGTTTGTTATCAGCCACACTCTGTATTGTTTTCCTTACCTTTGATAATCATTTCACCATATTTTCGTATGCCTATCACAATGCATAGCTGTTCACTACAAATTTCTATATAGCATTACTACACATTTATAATGATATAACTTACCTATACTACATGTAAAAATGAAGAGTAAAAAGAACTTAAGCTCACGCAGTACACTCTGTAAACACTGATTCAGTTGATGGGCAGTCATGCTCTACAGAAAACTGTAAATGTGAATGGTAGACTCAAAGTGGTTTTAAATATCTTTATACAGAATATATCCCACCTACATTAATTCAGCAAGTCTAGCCACCCTTGTTCTATAGTACTGTAAATATTAGTTACTTCATTCCAGCGTTTAGTTACTAGTATATAAAACTCAATGAAAAAGGTGGGGGGACAGTCAATATGTTGCCCCCCTGAATGAAAAGTGGGGGGGATATGTCCCCCTCGTCTTCCCGCGGATGACGCCCTTGATGTATATACAATATACATAAATTTATATTTTACGATACCGGTACATTATATAATACACTTTATGTTTTTACATTTTTTCATCATTTCAGATACTTTGCCATGTTCGAACATCCACGTGACTTGGTTGGTCACATTATCTATATTATCATTTCTATACTGATTCAGTATATTACACTCTAATACATAATGTTTTAAGGTGTGTGATCTAGGTTCACTGCAAACTTTACATATAGTATCGTCTTCTGTATATGTGATACCTAGTTCCCAATATTATTTGTAGCCCAATCGTAATCTTATACATAAAGCGTCTTTCCATTTACAACTAGGTATTCCGTATGTATAGGGTATCTTACTGGCCACATCTTTGTAATGTGTCATAGTGGCACTAGGTCTTATTATGTATTTATTTCTTATGCTATTATTTTCTCTTTCAATCTGAAACTTTCTTAATTTTGTTTTAATTTATTTAAGTGTTCTAATACATTCAATATCAATGTGGTCTTTAGTGGTAGCCTTGTTTGCCAAATCATCAACTCTTTCATTAGGCATTAACCCCACATGTGATGCCAGCCAGGTAAAGGTAACACTTCGTCCTGCCCGATTCAATTCACATATAATATTCTTACACTCTAACACTATTTTCGAACAAAGGATTTCTGCTATTGAGGGAATCTAGTGCTTCCCTGCTATCACTAAATAGCACCCCCCCCCACCCTCTTAGTTCTTTTATCCCACACAATACCGCATGTAATTCTGCTTGTGCTGATGAAATAGTATCACTCAGTATGTAGCAATATTCAGTATCTATCCACATGTTTGTTGCAGGATCATAATCCCTGATTATTATCCCACGCCCTGCTCTGCCATTTTGCATGACAGAGCCATCACAGTACACGTGACCTATCTTTTCATTGGTTGTTGTTCGTTTTCGTTTTTCAAAGATGCGTTTTAAATCCTTTGCATCGTACATATTCTTTTTCTTTGTTAATGTCAAAGTATATATATTTAATTCTTTTTCTTCCCATGCAGGAAGTGATTTGGGTTTATCGTCATGCTTGCAGCAGCCAACTAAATCGTAGTTTTGTCATTTGCCTACCATCTGTCTTATATATCCTCTTTTGCCTTGTCTCCGGAAGGTTCTAACATTATTTATGCAATCTTCTATATCATGAAGTAGTTCATGACACCCTGGATTTCTTATATGTTTAATTACTGTTATTATGTTAATTTCCTCTATACGGTGCCTGATGATTGGCAAATGTAATTCTTGCTTCACTGCATTTATCATTGCATTTTTGGGACAATGTAGAATTATTCTCATTGCTTCATTTTGTAATTTTTCAAGTTTTCCGAACCTTCCTTCATCAAAAACAAAAGAGGAGAGGGCTAGCATATTAAAAAAATCTACCTAATGATGCTAATATACATAGATTTTAGGACATGAACACCGACGCCGTTACCACCCCAGGTCAGTGATCTCAAAGGTTGCATTCGAGCTCTACTCTGTGTTGTTAAATAATTGATTTGTGCATCTTTACTGTCTGTGGTGTAACTCACATACATGCCGAGATATTTATAACTTCTCACCCTCTCAATGTTTTTGTTATTAATGGTTAGTGTTTTGTTACCCATTACCCGACATTGAAATTTAGTCTTCTCTTCATTTATTACAAGGACAATCTTTGTGGAGTAGACTGTAGCACCAGTCGAGCAGGGCAGTACTCCCGAGGTGGATGGAAAGCTGATGACAGGGAGTGCTGGAGCTCCCGTTTCATCAGCCCTCAGGACTAGTTCCTGACCATCCCCCTTTGCTGAACTTTTTCAGTGTCTCAGTTACACAGAGAGTAGGCCAGCATGCTCTCCAGTACAAATTTCTCTATCTATCTTCACCAAACTACATGCACAGTACACACTACACTTCCTACTCAAAATTTACCAAAATGGCGTCAATTCACCTAGCCTCGGAGTCCCCAGGGGGGGGGACCATAAATGCCCCCGCCATCTGCCCCTCTCCCGGTGACGACTCGAGGTGCCTGGAACCACTGTCTGACTCTCTTCTTCTTCATTTCTGCAACATTCGCGGCCTTTCATCTAACTTTCGCTCTGTTGAGCACCACCTCTCCACCTCTAAACCTCACCTTCTTTTTCTAACGGAGACTCAGCTGTCTGAGGCAACTGACAGCAAACCCTTTTCTGTATCCTCCTACTTTCTCTATACTCATTTCAAAGCCAAAGGTGGCTGTTGTGTATACATACGCAACGACTTATCTTGCTCTCGTGTTCCTGGAACTTGATTCTTCTGAATTCTCCACTCTCTGGCTTCGGCTTTCCTGTCATTCTCTGACTAAATATATCTGTGCTGTTTACTTATCCCCTAATTCTACTGACTATCAAAAATTCTTCGACTATCTTACTTCTACGATGGAACACATTCTGTCCATTTCTCCTTTCTCTGAAATCTCCATTCTTGGAGATTTCAATGTTCACCACCACCTTTGGCTCTCCTCTCCTTTCACGGATCCACCTGGTGAACAAGCCTACATCTTTTCTATCCTTAATGACCTAGAGCAGCTTGTACAGCACCCTACCCGTATCCCTGACCGCCTTGGAGAGAGCTCCAACATACTTGACCTCTTCCTCACAACTAATCCTTCAGCTTACTCTGTTAATCTTTTCTCTCCGTTGGGCTCCTCCGATCACAACCTTATTACCTTAACCTGTCCTATCGCTCCAGTACGGCCTGCGGACCCTCCAGGGAAACGTCGTCTCTGGCATTTTGGAGCTGCGGACTGGGAGGCCCTCAGGCAGTACTTCTTTGATTTTCCCTGGAATGATTATTGCTTCCATGGCCGTGAGCCATCTGAGTGTGCCTTGCGCATTACGGAGGTTATTCTCTCGGGCATGGAAGCATACATTCCTTTCTCATATCCTTTGACTAACGCAAGAAAGCCTTGGTTTAATCACGCTTGTTCTAATGCTGTCCGCAACAAGGAGAAGGCCTACAAAAGGTACCGGAGCCAACCCACCCCTGAATCACATAATCTTTACGTTTCTGCCCGGAATCGTGCTAAGTCTGTTCTTCGCTCTACTAAAAATAATTTCATCCATACTAAATGCTCTCAACTCTCCAACTCGAATTCTTCCCGCTCCTTCTGGCACCTTGCCAAAAATCTTTCTAACAACTTTACCTCATCATCCTTCCCTCCTCTTTTCTACTCTGATGATTCTGTAGCTATTTCTTCTACTGATAAAGCAGATCTCTTCGCACAGACTTTCTCCTCCAATTCCACCTTAGACGATTCCGGTGCTGTTCCTCCATCACTTCCCCCCCTCTGACTTCCTCATGGCTGACATTAAAATTTCTTCAGTTGATGTATTTTCTGCCATTACTGGCCTCAGTACTAACAAGGCATATGGGCCTGATGGGGTCCCTCCTGTTGTTCTCAAAAACTGTGCTTCTGTGCTTACACCCTGCCTAGGCAAACTATTTCGCCTTTGTCTGTCAACTTGTACCTTTCCTTCTTGCTGGAAGTTTGCTCTCATTCAGCCAGTCCCAAAGAAGGGTGACCACTCCCAACCCTCCAACTATCGTCCAATTGCTTTAACGTCCTGTATTTCAAAAGTTTTCGAGTCAATTCTTAATAAAAAATTTTAAGGCATCTTTCCTATCACAACCTTCTTTCCGATCGTCAGTATGGGTTCCGTCAGGGACGCTCCACTGGCGATCTTCTCACCTACCTTTCAGACTCCTGGTCATCCTCCTTTCGGGACTTTGGCGAAAGCTTTGCCATTGCACTTGACATCTCAAAGGCTTTCGATCGAGTCTGGCATAAATCTTTAATTTCCAAACTGCCCTCCTACGGTTTCTATCCTTCTATCTGTACCTTCATCGCTAGCTTCCTTTCTGGTCGTTCTATAGCTGCTGTCGTAGACGGCCATCGTTCTTCTCCTAGATCTATCAACAGTGGTGTTCCTCAGGGCTCTGTCCTATCACCAACTCTCTTCCTTTTATTCATCAATGATCTTCTAAGCTGTACATCTAACTCTATCCACTCATACGCTGATGACTCCACCCTTCACCTTTCCATTCGGTTCCCGCAACGCCCATCTCAACAGTTACTTCAAGAAACAAGGGATGAGGCTATGGCACACCTAATGTCTGACTTGGCTCATATCTCTGACTGGGGTAAAAATAATATGGTTGTCTTTAATGCTTCTAAGACTCAGTTCTTACACCTATCAACCCGACAAAATCTTCCACAGGTATACCCACTAATGTTTAATAATATTCAGATTAATCCTGCATCATCCTTGAACATGCTTGGGGTTTCATTTACTCGGGACTTATCTTGGAAAGATCATATTGCATCTCTTGTAAAATCTGCTTCCAAGAGATTGGGTGTGCTAAGCCGACTCCGCTCTTTCTTTACCCCTGCACAATTGTTGACTCTATACAGGGGTTTTATCCGCCCCTGTGTGGAGTACAACTCTCATGTGTGGGGAGGCTCCCCACATACAGCTCTTTCTCAATAGGGTGGAGTCAAAGGCTTTTCGTCTCATTAACTCTCCTCCTCTTACTGACTCCCTTCAACCTCTGTCTCTTCGCCGCACTGTTGCATCTTTATCTCTTTTCTATCGCTACTTTAATGGTCACTGCTCCTCTGAACTGTCTGCTTGCATTCCTCCACCTCTACGACGGGCGCGTAGCACCCGTCTGGCAGCAAACTCTCATCCCTTTTCTGTCCAACTCTCTAATGCAAGAGTTAACCGTTACTCCCAGTCTTTCATTCATGCAACAGGTCAGCTCTGGAACTGTCTCCCTCTGTCTGTATTTCCTCCTGCCTATGATCTCCAGTCTTTCAAACGCAGTGTGTCCAGGCATCTCAAAATGATCGGATCTTGAATTTGGCTCTCTATTGTATTTTGTTTTTCTCTTGGAGGGAACTGTTACTGCGGGCTCATGGCCTTTGGTTCCTTCTTCCTCGCATAAAAAAAAAAAAAAAAAAAAAAAAAGGATAACATTCCAAAACTATTTAATGCTTTTTGCATACTCTCAAGGGTTTTACCCTGCAGCATTATATCATCTGCATATATTATTGTGTTGACTCCATCAGCTAACTTTTGACCAGCAATTGGATTCATTAGGACATTAAATAACATTGGGCTTAATACCCCTCCTTGTGGTGTCCCTAAATCAAGACTCCTCTCCTCAGACAAGGCTCCCTGATAGGAAACTTGTGCCCTCCTCCCATGTAAATAGTCTCCTATCCAGTGAAGTAGTCTTCCCGACACAAGTCTGTTTTCCTCTCGCTTTTCAACGCACCCAACTTCCGCCACCCTCTTCTTGTGTACGTTTTTACACACACACACACACACACACACACACGGTCATTAAAACCACACCGTTTCTTCAGTCTCATTCAGGCTGACTGGCGTCTCTCTCTCTCTCTGTTATCTAATTTTAACCCATCAACTTAATCATCTTTCTCGTTTTTATCTCTCTCACTCTGCCCTTCCTCCCCTCTCTTCGTCTTTCAGTCCTTCTCTCTTTGCCTGCTTTTTCTTCATATTTTCCTCTCTTACTGTCTTTATCTCTCCTTCTTCCTTTCATCATACGTCTTCCACTATTTTTTCCTCCTCGTTTCCTAAGTGACTCGACATTGCAATACCCTCAGTCTCTTCTCTTCTCATCTCTTCTCTTCTTCCTTACTTCTGCCTCCAATTTCGCCCTCCACTTATTTCCCTTCTTCCTCTCTTTATCATCCCAGTTCCCCATTTTCTACCTTCCTCCATTTCCCTGCCTCTTCTTTTCTCGCTTCCCTCCTTATCTCTCTTCGACATGCCAGACGTCCTCTCATTCTCTCTCCTGTTTCCTCTTCTTTATATTTCCGGCTTTGCTCCTTATCATTTCCCTCCCTTTCCTTCTTTACCTCCTTATTCTTTCCTTCTTTACCTCCTTATTCTTCACATTTTTATCTCTTTTGTCTCCCAATTTCTTTCTGCTTCTGTTTCAATCTTTCTCCTTATCTCTTCCACCTTCCCTCCTGCCACCTCATGCCCGTCTTTTCTTCTCTAGTACCCTTCCCTTTTCTCTCCTGTGCATATACTTCTACGCCACTCTCTCTCTCTCTCTCTCTCTCTCTCTCTCTTGCAATCTTCTTATGGGTGTCCCTCTTCCCTTCTCTGTTCATTTCTTCCTACTTCCTGCTTCTCTCTCTTTTATCGTTTCACTCTCCATCTTTACCTACCTTCTTCCTAGTTCTCTGTCCCCCCCCCTCTTCCCAACCCCCGTGGAATAGAAATCCTTACTCCCTGACTCTTTTCTATCACTCTACTTTCCTATTCCTTTATGCTTCTCCATCTTCATTCTGATTCACTTCATATTACTTTATATTTTAGCCTCTCCTGTACCTCTGTTTTAATTTCCTTCGATATCTCATTCAGTACGCAAGAACAGGTCAAAAACAACAAAAATACTAATAATGGCAATATTAATTAAAATAATAATAATAATAATAATAATAATAATAATGATGATGATGATGATAATGAAGATGATGACGATCCAGTCTTCCACTAATTCAATGACTCTGGTCCAGCTGAAAGAAGACCTCTCAAAAGTACGAAAATATATCATCAGAATTATTCAGTGGGCGTCCATACATTCATCATTCAAACCTTCAAATATGTCGGTTCCATTCCACAGGATAATGTACCAGCAGCAGATTACCTTACTCCATATCTTTCATAAGTCTCCAAATATCTTATCCAATCCATGCAAAACATATCAATCGTTTTCCACTGCTCTCACCCTTGATTTTGGTCCTCATGCCACACCAGTGTCTCACTAGCATTATATCAACGTGGGTCTGGTACCAACACACTTCATTTATATATATATATATATATATATATATATATATATATATATATATATATATATATGTGTGTGTGTGTGTGTGTGTGTGAGAGAGAGAGAGAGAGAGAGAGAGAGAGAGAGAGAGAGAGAGAGAGAAGGTAAGACGTCCTCTACGTGACCGGGTTATAACCTGAAGCAGTTATATACTTGCTCCGTTTATCAACATACTACATCGAGAGTTATCTTCTCTCATCAAAACCATCACTTACCTCTTATCTACAGTAGCTTTCAGCCCGGCAGCTCAAAAACATTCATGAAACCCCAGTGCACCGTTACTAAGCAGCCTGTATATACGAGAAGATCTATAATATTCCATCACTCTCATCTTATTTGCTATCTATTTCCTTCACTCAGTTTGGCCTCTCAAAATTTGGAAGGATCCCCGTGACAACACACACCTATGATTCATTTCCATATTGATTCTGAATGACTCATTCAGTCATACGTGTACGCTTTCACATGCTTCACTGCTATAATAAGGACACTCCCTACACACCTAATACTTTGTAAATTCCTCCCTGCTTATCTTGTTACGTGCTTTTACAATATGCATAAATGCCATAAATATTTGTATTCTCTCACACCTTTCATCCACTATTTGCTTTACTACAAATACCTGATACACACATACGCCACTACTACAGAAACCTCCATGTTCATCATTCACCAGGCATTCTGATACCTGTCATATATTTCCAGTTAATCTTCCACAACACTCAGCAAACTTACCATTATTCCAGGATAATTTTTTGAACTCTCTTTTGTCACCTCCATATCTACAAGACTTACATCTCAGACTTTCCTCACTCAATTCGCACAAATAAATGTTAACTTCTGTTCCTCCTTCACACCCATCAGGTCTAACTCATTTTTTCACCTCGTTACCAACCAATATCGCCTTCTTTTTTCCTATTTTCATCACTTCCCTTCCAACCCCTCTACCACTTAATCTCTTTTCATTAATCCACTGTTGACCCGCATCTCTTCACTTACTGCAGGTCCCTTTCGCTTCTCTTTCCTTCATTTTATCACATTATCTGTCCTTTCTATTATCACCATCTTCCTCTTAGTTATTACATGTTTTCCACTTTTTAAAATACGAGTATGGTTAAAGGCTACACAGATGTAAAGGTTCTTTGGAGATGGTTCGGCCTTCACAGACTTACTGATTATAAAAGTTCAAAACCAGGATAGACCTTTAGCGTAACTGGTTTAACCCCGTTGATTAACTCCTTAAGGGCCAATAGAAGTCTCCTGTAACCAAAGCTTTCAGAGTACAGTATTCCTACGTACTCATGTGTATATTTATATTAACTTATCTTTCATTTCCTTTATCTCAACCAAACATGTCCCATTCCTTTCCCCTTCGTACCTCAACCGACCCCACTTCCCTCCCCCAAACCCCGACGTATCTCCTCACCGATCCCCACATTGAAGGTACCTCCTCACCCCTCCCCCAACCTCCACCGTCGTCCTCCCTCTTCCCTACCTACATCCTCACCCCTCACCCGCACCTCCCCCTCCCTACTACCCCATATCAATAAAATCCGGGCCGTCACAGCATAGCCAGCCTGTGAGTTGTACGGCCAGTGACCCTATAATATTAAGCTTCCTAACACACACACACACACACACACACACACACACACACACACACACACACACACACACACATTAAACACCCAAAAACTGACGCTGTTTTTTACATATGGTGGATTTATCTAGTCAGGTAATTCCTTGTGCTTATGAAATAATTACAGATTACAGTGGAGTATTTATGCAAGTAGTTAACGACCACTATAATAACCAACAAATAAGCATAATTTCCTCTCTCTCTCTCTCTCTCTCTCTCTCTCTCTCTCAGTTTCCAGCTACCGAGTCCATACATTCACAATTGGAAAGATGGCAATGCGAGATAATCTACTTCGGCGTGGAAGGGACTGTGTATGGCCAAGACTGCGCCTAAGAATCGTGAGTGAATGTATATTACTCAGGGAAAGTGCTGACAGATCTTTTATTATTATTATTATTATTATTATTATTATTATTATTACTGTTTGTGGACTACAAAAGTTTCCATATCTTATAAATGAAAATACGTTCAAGATAATGCAATAATCTGTGTGTGTGTGTGTGTGTGTGTATGTGTGTGTGTGTGTGTGTGTGTGTGTGTGTGTGTGTGTGTGTACAGCCAGTTGCCAAATTTTCCTAATAGGACTCAACTTGCAATATGATAGGTTGAATGCTCGTATTGTATGACTGCTGGTGGTTGTATTCAGGCCAAGGTTCCTCTTGTATACAGTGTTAATAAATATATACGAGTGTATACAACATTTTCCTAATGTAAGAAAAAGGTGTTTTATCCCCTCACGAACATTTCTTGCGCATGGTACTTAACCCTCCAATCTGATGAGGCATTTTGTATTCCCTTCTTGCTGTCTCCACACAATTTTATTCGCCTTGGGATAGACTTCTGGAATTACTGGGGTAATAAAAATGACGAACTCAGGCTGAAGAGGTCAATGCTTTTCCATCCATCAGCGTGAAGGAAACATCTTTTAGTGAAAATTTTGAAGCAACAAATGTCACATGTGATCCTCAAACACCGTACCTCCTGTTTCATATTTGATTTTTTTTAATGCTAGGAAGAAGGAACCAACGGCCACGAGTCCGCAATAACTGTTCCTTCCAAGAGAAAAGCAAAATACAAGAGAAAGCCAAATTCAAGGTCCGATCATTTCGAGATGCCTGGACACATTGCGTTTGAAAGACTGGAGATCATAGCTTGCAGGAAATACAGAGGGAGACAGTTCCAGAGTTGACCTGTTGCATAAATGAAGGTCTGGGAGTAACGGTTAACTCTTGCATTAGAGAGCTGGACAGAGAAGGGACGAGAGTTTCCTGCTAGATGGATGCTACGCGCCCGTCGTAGAGGTGGAGGGATACAAGCAGACAGTTCAGAGGAGCAGTGACCATGGAAGTAGCGATAGAAATAAGACAGAGATGCAACAATGCGGCGATGAGACAGAGGTTGAAGGGAGCCAGTAAGAGGAGGAGAGTTAATGAGACGAAAAGCCTTTGACTCCACCGTATTGAGAAGAGCTGTATTTGGGGAGCCTCCCCACACATCAGAGTTGTACTCTACACATGGAGGATAAAGCCCGTGTATAGAGTCGACAATTGTGCAAGAGTAAAGAAGGAACGGAGTCGGCTTAGCACACCTAATCTCTTAGAAGCTGATTTTACAAGAGATATAATATGATCTTTCCAAGATAAGCCCCGTGTGAATGAAACCCCAAGCATGCTCAAGGACGATGCAAGATTAAGCTGAATATTGTTAAACATTGGTGGGTACAACTGTGGAAGATTTTGTCGGGTTGATAGGTGTAAGAACTGACTCTTTGATGCATTAAAAACAAGATTATTTTTACCCCAGTTAGAGCTAAGAGCCAAGTCAGACATTAGGTGTGCCATAGCCTCATCCCTTGTTTGTTGACGTAACTGCTGAGATGGACGGTGCGGAAACCGGATGGAGAGGTAAAGGGTGGAGTCATCAGCGTACGAGTATATAGGGTTAGATGTACAGCTTAGGTCATTGATAAATAAAATGAGGACAGTTGGTGATAGGACAGAGCCCTAAGGAACGTCACTGTTGACAGATCTAGAAGAACGAAGGCCGTCTACAACAGCGGCTATAGAACGACCAGAAGGTGAAGGCAACGATCGAAAGATAGAAACCGTAAGGGGGGCAGGTTGGAAAATAAGGATTTATGTTAGACTCGATCGAAAGCCTTTTTGATGTCAAGCGCAATGGCAAAGCTTTTGCTTCGAAAGGAGAGTCTGAAATGTAGGTGAGAAGATCGCCAGTGAAGCGTCTCTGACGGAACCCATACTGACGATCAGAAAGAAGGTTGTGATAGGAAAGATGCTGTAAAATTTTTCTATTGATGTGATGCAGGTGCAAAACTTTTCCATATTAGTACCGAATTTCACTACACACACACACATTAAACGTTCCAAAAATACGGGCATGATTGACAACATGAACAAACCAGACAAACGTTGGATGTTCACGCTGTGCTTCCAAACCAATTATGAAAATTTTCGCTTCCTAGGCTTTCTCTCCATCAAACTATGCAAGGAAAAGAAATAATGTCAAGATGTATGTTTGAAATTTAGACTCTATTTATTATTATTATTATTTTGGTTAAAACTCTATACAGAACACGGATCTAACACTGGAAATAAGAGCATGCAGGCCATTATTACCACGCTTATGGAGAGTATTCCGGGCTGGTTGAGTAGAGGTTGGGGACGAGAAAAGTAGAAGCGAAAGAACTACTTTTGAAATATCTCCATGAGCAAAGAGAAGAAGGGAAAAAAAAGAAGCAAGATGCCACTTAGAATGCATTAATGATAATGAAGGAAGGAGACGAGGGGCAAGGAAAGAAGAGGACAGTGGAGGATGGGAGAATGAGGTAATAGCATTGGAGGGATAGCTATGACACGCTATGTTGTGTCGTTTGATGAATTATATGGCTTACCATTATACCCCAACACCTTTACCTGCCATCAGTTAGTTATCCCTCTCATTAGTGGCAAAACACTAGTATTCCATTCCATCTAACAACAGACCATTGTATTCTGCTGAGTGTCAGTAATAGGAAATTTTACACAGTTGTGTGTCGTATAGTGAATTGGCGACCTTTGATAGGTGGATTGCAGTGTCTTAATTTTTTTTTTTTTAATCTATATATTGCCAGACGGCTTAATCCCGTAAGGGGTGGCCACAGACAAATCACTTCCATGTCGCCCTGTTCCCCACCATTTCATTGCCCCGCTCCCAGCTCACACACCCTCTCTCTCACGTACCTCTACACTCCATCCCTCCATCTCATCCTTGGCCTCCCCCTCCCTCTCCCCCTCTCCACCTCACTCACTTACACTCTCTTCGTCAGTCTCTCACTCTCAATCCTCTCCACATGGCCAAACCACCTCATTGTGTTTCTCCCTCTCCGATAACTCATTGCCACTGCTCTCACTCTTGACTTCTGTACCTCCAACAAGGTTTAATTAATGAATGTACGGTTTAATGAACAAGGTATAAATTATTAATGAAAACGTAAGAAGGCATAGACATTGTATTTCCGGAGCAAAACTCAGAAACTATTAAATATAGAGTCATGAAATTTTCACACAGTTATGTGTCTTATAGTAACTGGTGCCTTTTGATGGGCAGAAGCCTGTCCTTTAAATAGTTTTATTTTATAATGAAAACGTAAAAACAAAAAAGTATCAGAAATTTCAATCTTCTCAGCGCAAGTAATGTTATCGGACCAGGCTATGTTTACCAAAATTAAACTACTGATTTTTATTTATGTCTTTGTGTTATACAGATGGGGGGAGATGAGGGCCGCTATGCACTTTGCTAGGTGTGCAGGGAGGTGGGAGGTATGTGCTTGTTCAGATGGAGGGTTGCAACTGCGTAGCGTTGACTTGCTTCGGATTCTCTTTACCTACACAAAGATTCATTTAAGTAATGGTTAATACATAGACTACTATCATCACTACTTATTTTGCATGCAATATATAAACAGACATGTGCTACATTATTACATCAGTGTAAATACATAGACCATGTACGTACAAAGCTCATCACAGGATTTTTATCATTTGTATTTTATTCCTAAGAAATCTGGTCAGTAATAATATTTTAATATCCATCGCTGGTGCTGAGCTAATATTACACAAGACCTTTATTTATGTTTTATATCTTTATGAATTACATTATAAGGATAGTAACGCGGTATTTCCAAATTTCCTATTGGAATGAAGTTAAGATAGGATTGTTTGTTATTTTTTCAAAGTACTTTTTTTTTTTTTACTGTTCGTACTACATTAGGGGTAAATTATTGTTTTATAGTGTGTATAACTCTGATATTACGGAATATAAAGCGTTTCATTTTAATAGCCGAGAGTTATTTTACTAACCGTATAACATTTAGTGGATGTCTCCTGTGTGATGTTTATAATGATTTGCTTTATCATCACACCTGCCTTCGTCATCGCATGGTTGTGTGATTATCGAAGGCGCTGTTATTACCGAACGCTCTTAACGCATGATACTGTTTGGCCGCAATTTTTACTCCAGCACATTTTTGTTTGGACGCTGTGATTTATTTTGATTTAATAAATTTTATTTAGATAAACAGTATATACATAATACAAATTATCCCAAAAGGATAAAGGTGCATAGACAGCCTTTAACTTAATTCTAGTTTGATTAAAAAATTAATAAATAAATTAATTAATTAAAAGAAAACTTGGATCCTCTGGCAGTCGGAGGCATATCCCAGCTTCGCCAAAATTATTAGGCTAACTAATAAGCCAGATATCCCGGGATACTGCCCACAGAGTTTAGATAAAATTTGCTCACTTGATTTCGAGATATTTTGGCAACAGGCAGACACACACACAGACGCAGACTATCAAGTTATCGCCTCGCTAGGGGGGCTATAACAAAGACGGCCTTGTAGTGAGGGGGATAATAAAGTAAAAGTTATCGCACTGTCAGTATGGAGGAAGGGGATAATTTGCACTACATGTGATGGGTAAGGAACCGTGCTGTGTTGAGTGAGGAATGGAGTGGGGGAAGGTAGAGAACAGTGACTGACGAGGAAAGCACGCAGCAAACATTCCCTTACACTACCACATGCAAACATCGCTTTACCAGCCCATGTTCCTTTTGCAGTTGTAGGTGGAATAGAGTTAAAAAGCAAAAAAAAAGTCCTTGCCCAAAGGTTTCTTGGTCAGCCCTGGAGTCGAAGTCGGGACCAGTTGTTGCAGACAGTGTTAGCTCTTCCATTGGAGGATTTATTTATTTTTAATAATTAGTATTTTCTCCAGACGACGTGGTTAAATTTGAAAAGGCTGTTTGTTAGTGAAGGGGTTAGTGAAGGCTGTATCTAATCTTTACGGTTTGAAAAGCCTCTTCTAAGCTGATTAAACCCGTCTAGCGGCAATAAAAATAAAACATATAGACGTCACCGAACAGAAGAGTTTAAGCAGGCAGTTGACGGGTTAGGGTGTGTGTGGTAAGCACCTGTATTCTGGCACTATACCTGCCTTGGGTGCCACGGTGCCAAATCCCAGTGTCACAGTCTAGCACTTCCCAGAACTCCCTCATAGGTTGCCACTTACTCCATTATGTACCCAGTACACTACAAGCAGTTAAGTGTGTGTGTGTGTGTGTGTGTGTGTGTGTGTGTGTGTAATTATGCGTCCCACTTTACATGTACAAGGCACTGGATGTAGCCCTATGTGTACTGTTTCTCTCCAACTAAATAGACATATTCCATTTGCTTTATACCTAACACTTAAACACAGAAGTAACACTTAATATATACGTAACACTTAACATATACCAAAATACATTACATCTACTGCATATTTGTTCTAATTCGTCATACCATAATGGTGTTTCTGTTTTGCAAGCAAGTACCTGCACAGTATATTTTAACCTGTCTGTATGTGCTCTGGTTATTTAAAGGAGCGTTTGGATTTTGATGGTGGGCAGAAGGGCTTAGATTCGATGTATCGTCTGTGGATGATGCAGGTGTCTCGCTTCTGCCGGCATCTGACTCATGTATTCCATGTGTTTGATGATTCATGTCACCTGTGTTTCTTGTTATGCTGGGTGTTTTTAGTCCGACCTCTCGTCCGAAGAACACCAGCGACTGAGCGGGGTCCTCTTTCCGGACCGGAAGATAAGCACCCACAAAGGAACAGGACCTAAAAACCAGGCAGTACACCTTAACACATCTATTGTCTAAATTCCTACACCGTTACAATATAAAACAGAGATACTGGATATGCTTTGGACAGGGACACAAAGTTAGCCTTTAATACAAATGTTTACAGTTACACTCATGACACAACATTCTTCACTTATACATGGGTAATGGGTTCTAATATCGCAATACCGTATACTGTTTATAGGCAGAATTGGTATTTTATATATTAAGTCCGATACACCAGGAGAGGACAGGACCAAGGGTTAGGGAAAGAATATCACTATAAGTGGGTAGGGTGCGGGTCGCGACACTCGAGAAAGTCACTTAGTCTCAGTAGCACTTATTCACAGGTCTTTGATTTTTCCCGTGCACCACTGATCTTGGCCCATGATTTCTATAAGTTCTCCTGTATGTAGTTGTTGATATTTTCTATGCTGCCAGGTATCGGGTCTCAGTACACTATTGGTAACTTTAGTCACTTATATTATTCGGGCCTTCACTCTGTCACTAGTCACCACACATTTCTGTCTCGACTGTTCACGGCACTAGAGTTACTGAAGTCACTGTATACCCGTATTTCCTGGGCATCATCTGCTGCGTGTCCTGGGCGTGAGAGAGGGGCCCTGTGGTGAGCCCTCCTGCAAGGGGCAACGTACTGCCCACAGGGGCGTCACTGCCCGGGCTGTAGTCGTTGGTGGTGTACAGGGAGGCCCTCCGGTCTGGGGGCCTCGACCTGGGAGGAGGCCCTCGTAATGGAGCCTCGTCGGTGGGGTGCAGGGAGGCCCTCTGGTCTGGGGGCCTCGACCTGAGTGGTGGCCCTTGGGACTAGGGCCAAACAGCTGCAGGAGGCGGGTCTGTCGCCTCTGGCCCCAGGGAGAGAGAGAGCCTGGGTTGCCCGGGCCTGGAGGCTGCTGGTCAGGCCTGGGGGTCCGGGGACTGCGGCCGCCTGCAGGGGGAAGCGCCATCAAGGGTGAACTTCGGCGCCGCCTCCGTCGGGTGTCCATCAGGGGCAGGGACCTCCCAGGTGTAGGTGGTAGGGCTTGGATCGGGCCACACCACCACTCTGGCAGCACCTCCGGGGAACCACTCCTGTAGGGAGACAAAGGGCATCCCACGCAGCCGAGAGGGAAAGGGTCGGCCGTGCAAGGAACCTCCTGCTTCGGGAGGGCCTTCGGAATCATGAATGAAAGGCGTATGGTGGCCGCTCCTTCCCCGTCACGTACGGTGGCCGTGAACGCAGTTTCGTGACTCCTAGGGCTCGCAGCTGAAGGGCGTACAGTGGCCGCTCCTTCCCCCGCACGTACAGAGACCGTGCTGGCTGTGCTGCTCCCGAAGGAGGAAAAGGCAGAAGAGGGGTGCATGGAGGCCGCGCCCTCTCCGGTACATACAGAGGCCGTAGCCGTGGGTCTATTTACCCTGGCACGTACAGTGGTCGTAGTCGTGGGCCTGCCTGCCCTTAGGGAAGTAACTGAAGGGCATACAGTGGCCGCTCCTTCCCCGTCACGTACGGTGGCCGTGAACGTGGTGTTACTCCAGCAGTAGGAAGAGGTAGTGGATGAGAGGCGTACGGTAGCGACTCCCTTCCCGTCACGTACAGTGGCCGTGAACGCGGTTCCACTACTCCTGTCTCTGCCAGTCGGGGCGCGTTCAATAACTAACACCCGAGGCCGTCCCCAGAGGTGGCTGTGACTGAAGGGCGTAAGGTGGCCGCTCCTTCCCCCTCATGTACGGTGGCCGTGATGGCGGTGTCTATCTATCTATCTATCTATAGCCCGACGCCCTAATCCCGCAAAGGGTGGCCGCAGACAAAACGCCTCCAAGTCACTCTGTCACCCACCATTTGACTACCCTCCCCCCAACTCACCCCCCCTCCCTCATATACCTCTCAACTCCATCCCTCCACCTCATCCTCAGTCTACCCCTCCCTCTCCCTCCCTCCACCTCACCTACATACACCCTCTTAGTCAGTCTTTCATTCTCCATTCTCTCCACATGTCCAAACCACCTCAATGTATTTCTCCTAATCTTCTCAACCACATCCACATCTACCCCACAACGTTCCTTCACTTCTTCATTCGTCAACCTGTCCCTCCACGTCACTTCACATGCTCCTCTCAAGTAACTCATTTCCACTGCTCTCACTCTTGACTTGTTCCCCTCTTGCAAGGTCCACGCCTCGCTTCCATACGTCAGGGTAGGGATCACAATACCATCATGCAGTGACTTCTTAACTTCCATACTCACCTCCCTATTTCTCATCACTGCTTTCAGTGTACCAACAACCTTCCTTCCCTGCTGTACCCTTTCACGTACTTCATCCCCCAAAGTTCCATCCTTACTCATCACACTACCCAAGTACTTGAATGCACTCACATTCTCCATATCCTCACCATCCAACCTCACTGCACACTGTGACTTCATTCCTCTCAAACACCATAACTTTACTATTGTTTACATTAACTTTCAGCTTCCTCCTCCTACACACTGTCCCAAATTCATTCATCAAACCTTGCAACTCCCATTCATCTTCACTCAACAATACTGTATCATCAGCAAACAGCAACACCGGAAGCTTCCAAATCTCACCCTCATTCATTAGAGCCGCCCCCACATCCACAGCCCTACCCTACACCTCCTTTACAACCCCATCCATGTATATATTAAACAGCCATGGTGACATCACACAACCCTGTTTCAGTCCCACATTGAGATCAAAGAACTCACTCAGCTCACCATCCACTCGCACCGTAGCCCTAGCTCCCTCGTACATACTCTTCACAGCACTCAACAATTTCCCCTCCACTCCATATATTCTTAATGGCGGTGTCACAGAGGGAAAATAACTGAAGGGTGTACAGTGACCACTCCTTCCCCGGTATGTACGGTGGCCGTACCGCGGTGTTGCCTGGGACTGACTCTGGATCAGTCCCGCCCCGAACCTGGTGAAAGCTGCCCCGCTCGCAGGGTCATTGTCCCTTCCCGCTTACCTGGTGTTGGGACAGTTGGGGGGACGAGGGACTCAGGACAGGAGTGTCCCAGTGACCCTCTTGTTGCGGGTCAATAACCACGCCGTGGTGTCCTCCTGGGGTGGCGATGTGGTGGTGGCTTGGTGGGGGGTGGCGGGGTGGGTGGTCCGGCGGCGGCGGGTATTTTATTTCTGCTATTATTACCTCCGCCATCGAAGTTGGAGGAGGTTATGTATTCACCTATGTCTGTCTGTCTGTTTGTCCAGACGATATATCCAGAAGTTCTCAATGAATTTCAATGAAATTTTTAGGAAGGGTGAGGCAAAGGCTAAGCAAGAAATGAAATTTTGGAGTGGATCCGGATGCGGATCCAGAGTATCCCTCACAATATCTCCAAAAGTTCTCAATGAATTTCAATGAAAGTTTTGGAAAGGGTGGGCCATGAGTCAAGAAATAATTGATTAACTTGAGGGCGGATCCGGATCCGGGTCCGGATCCTATCTCCACGGATCCTGATCCTGAGTCTTTTTAATGGCAATGGTATTGACGAAGGTATGCGCTCTGTGATTGCTCTCTGATTATTATTATTATTGTTGTTATGGCAGTCTTCAGCTACGACATTTTTTTTAAATGATGTCCGACCCACCTATAATAGATTTTTGTTTTTGTTTTTTTGTAATGTGTAATGTAAGGAAAATCATATAAATTTATTAGCACAAACATGTAAATTAATAAGGCAACTGTAGCCTACTGTGGTTCATGGACTGTAGAAGAAATATTAGTTTTTATTCATTTTAATTAGTTTCTTTATTTACTATTCTGTTCAAGTCCCATAACACTGGGAACGTTATCCCTGAAGGCCATGCAGGAAAGTGAAGGTGTACAGTAGTTGTTATTGGAGTTCAAAACAGTTCCCCCTATTATATGGCTAACTGAGAGAGAACGGTACAGCACGCGACGAAAAGAAAACGGGGAATGTTTACATTGCTTTAGGAGTGTCGGTGAAGGTGGTGATTCAACGCAATGCGAAAAACGGTGAATATTATGGAGAAACTCATGATCAGACAGTTTGTCCGTACCAAGATTATGACGGAAGCGTGTTTACTTGCAACGGGATCAAGACAAATGTTTCAGATACCAAAGGAAATGTATCTCCTTCAACACGATGGCGTTGTTTTAATTTCAATCAGGCTACCTCCAGACGATTTTATTTCATCATAAGGCGAGATCTCTTGTAGCAAAGTTGTTAACGAAGGCTGTATCTAACTCTTTCAAGCTGATAAGCAAAGCAAAGGAAAGCTGAGAGAGAGAGAGAGAGAGAGAGAGAGAGAGAGAGAGAGAGAGAGCACCAGATTTATGGGGTTAATGTCTGTTGTGCCAACTGTCCAAGACACCGACAATTTAAGAGGGAAATACAGTGTCAGATGTTTGTATACAAGGTTAGCGGGGCGATGTAAGAGTGGGGCGGGGTGGAGTGGACTGGCAGTGGATGGGGTGGAAGAGGGTGGGAGTGGAGCTTGTGGGAGAAATGAAATTAGTAGACAGACAGAGGAAACTGGGGGTGAGAAGGTTTTAATTTTCCATCGTCGGCTGCGAATCTCTCTCTCTTGCTACCGAACAGCCAGCCAAAGTCTGACTAATACTTGTTTCATTACGACGCCGGTGTAAATATGAGCAATGGGAGATTATGTTGTTGCCGGAGAACACTTTGGAAACCTTCATTATATCAGACTGTTTATTTGTCTTACAGTGCCCGTTTTCAGAGTATACTTTCATGAACTCCCCTCCCCGACACACACACACACACACACACACACACACACACACAGTTCATGGTTCCTTGGCACGATGGATTTTACACGGTCAGTGAATGCGTTTGTTCTTTAATTAGTTTTGATAGACGATTTTATTCAGGATACCGCAGAATCTTCGAGGTTGAAAGAATTAGTGTAATTTGTTTCCAATTCCATCATTACCAGAGTTCTTTCTTAATTTGAGTAAAGTCGGCTGGTGGTATCAAGAGTAAAGCATAATAGACGCCAGTGAAAGGAACGTCTTAAGGATGTAATAGTGGGGAGAAGACTAGACTAACCGCAAAGTGGGGGGATGTGGGAGGGGGAGAAGGGGAGTATGTGATGGAGGGTGGTTTGTCGTGGGAGGTAGACTGAGAGATTGGTGTGTTGTGGGAAGAGGAGGTGTTAGTGAGTAGGGGTAAAATGTTTATAGGTAATTTTTCGGATTTACTCTTCATAGAATTGGGCTCCAGGTAGTTGATAGATAGGTGGATAGACTGATAAATAGACAGATAAACAGACAGGTAGAGGTGTAAGTGTAGAGCTGGGAACTGTTGAAACTAGACAGAATATCGTAGAGGTATGTGCTTCAGGGAGGGAGGGATGAAGGGAGGGGCAGTTGGATAATTATAAAGTGATTACAGACATATGTGGGGCAGGTGAGGTGAAAGGGATGGTGACGACGACTCCACTATATTTAGATCCCAAGAAGAGCTGCCATAAGGAAGCAAGCATCAAGCAGTAACTGACCAAATTGTTAAAAAAATATAGATAGACCATGATATGAGCTTAGGTGGCTAGAGTGTACCCAGAATTATGTTTAGGCATTTAAGAGAGAGAGAAAGAGAGAGAGAAAGAGGTGGGGGTACTTACAGAGTGAAGGGTACAGGTTAATTTGAGAGAGGAATATGGCAGGTAGGGTAAGAAGGAGAAGGATATGTGGGTTTGAAAGGATGTGTAGTATAGATTAAAGGAAGGTAGGTAGGACTGGGAGACGAAGAAGAGGGTGGGTAGGTGGGTTGGAAGAAGGATTGGCAGGCTGGAAGAGGATTAGATGGGTTGTAAGAAGGGTTGGAGGTGGGTTGGAAGAAGGGTTGTTAGGATTAGTAAGAGATGTGTAGGTGGGATATGCTAGGGTAAGCATGATTGGTCAGGGTAAGCAAGATTTGTAAAGATAAAAGTTTAGGCAGACTTTGTCGATTGAAGCTTATGGTAGGGAGAATTTGTAATTGTAGGTATGATTTATAAAGGTTAAAGGAACGGAAGGATTGAAGAAAGGTAGGCAGGGTTTTGAAATGCACAAATTTAGGCAGAATATGTAGAAGCCAAAGAAGAGTAGGTGGGAGAGGACGAGGCAGATATTTGTAAAACCATACGGCACGACTTAGGCAGAGAAGATGCAGTGTAGGTTAAGGAACGTGTGGAGGCAGGAACAAAGCAGAGAAAGAGGGAAGATAATTGGGGCTGTGCAGACGGCAGAGATGGGGTATGGTATGGCCGGGTAGAGATAGGGTTTAGCAACGTAATGAAGGGTGTGGCAGGGTAGGGGTAAGGTGAAACAGGGTAGGATTTGAATGTGATGGGGTTGGAGGAGGATACAGCAGTGCAGGTGAGATATGATACAATGGGGCTAGGGTGCTACATGGTATTTTAGAGTTGAGTGTGACTGGGTTGGGGCAGGGTAGGGGATGATATTTTGCAGGATAGGTCGGGGCAGGGCATTGTAGGGTGGGCTACGGCAGGATGGGAATAGGGTGTGTTGGTTTAGGATGTTGGATGTGACAGTAGGGTAGGGTTTGGCAGGGTAGAGGTATGGTGTGGTATGACAGGGTAGAGGCAGTCAGGGGAGTGGCTGGATTTTGGTTGTGGGTGTAGGAAATGGCACATGTACACTTAGCCATTGGCTAGGGGTGGCTTGGTTTGGTTGGGCTTTGGCATGGGTGGGGGTATGTGTGGCTGGGGTGGGGGAGAGTTAACGGGGGACAAGGGGGAAGGAAAGAGTGAAGCAGAGGGAAGGTAGAGTGATGTTGAAAGGGGTAGAAGTGATGTAAGAGTGAGATAGGGAGGGGGTTGGAGTGAGGCAGGGAGGGCAATGGTAGGTACGAGTAGAAGGGGTGGGGTGCGGCAAGAGTAAGGCAGAATGAGGTAGGAGTGAGGTAGAGGAGGGGATTAGAAAAACGGTGCAGTACTGGGAGGGGGAGGGTGTTTGACAGGGGGATGGTAGAGAAGGTTGGAGTGAGGCAGGGGGCGCTAGAAGTGAGGTGAGGTGTTAGGCTGGGGTGAAGTAGGAGTAAGACAGTGAGAGGATGTAGGAATAAACAGAGGGGACGGGGGGTCAGGCAGGGAAGTAAGAGTTCAGTAGGGGGATGGTAAGAATGAGGTAGTGAGGTGGAGGAGTGAGGCAAGGATGGTGGGGGATGGGGACAATAGGGGAAATTACGTAAGGACAGAAAGACACAAACCCAGATCAAATAACACCTCACATTCTGCATTTTCTGACACAAGAAATGGGAATGCTGTGTGGTGTAGGGGTGGGGGTAAGGGGGTCAGGTGACATGTAGAGGCCTTTAGAGAGAATGAGAGAAAACATTCCAAAGTGGAGTTTTTTTTTAATGCAAACAAGAAGGAATCAAAGCCAGCAAGCCCGCAATTATTGTTCCTTCCAAGAGAAAAACAAAATACAAGAGAGAGCCAAATTCAAGATCCGATCATTTCGAGATGCCTGGACACACTGCGTTTGAAAGACTGGAGATCATAGGAAGCAGGAAACACGGACAGAGGAGGACAGTTCCAGAGTTGACCTGTTGCATAAATGAAGGACTGGGAGTAACGGTTAACTCTTGCATTGGAGAGTTGAATAGAGAAGGGACGAGAGTTTCCTGCTAAATGGATGCTACGCGCCCATCGTAGAGGTGGAGGAATGCATGCACACAGTTCAGTGGAGCAGTGACCATTGAAGTAGCGATAGAAAAGAGATAAAGATGCAACAATGCGGCAATGAGACAGAGGTTGAAGGGAGCCAGTAAGAGGAGGAGAGTTGATGAGACGAAAAGCCTTTGACTCCAGCCTATTGAGAAGAGCTGTATGTGGAGAGCCTCCCCACACTTGAGAGTTGTACTCCACACAGGGGTGGATAAAACCCCTGTACAGAGTCAACAATTGTGCAAGAATAAAGAAGGAAAGGAGTCGGCTTAGCCCACCTAATCTCTTGGAAGCAGATTTTACAAGTGATGTAATATGATCTTTCCAAGATAAGTCCAGAGTAAATGAAACCCCAAGCATGTTCAAGGATGATGCAGGATTAAGCTGAATATTATTAAACATTAGTTATACCTGTGGAAGATTTTGTCGGGTTGATAGGTGTAAAAACTGAGTCTTTGATGCATTAAAAACAACCAGATTATTTTTACCCCAGTCAGAGATGCGAGCCAAGTCAGACATTAGGTGTGCCATAGCCTCATCCCTTGTTTGTTGAAGTAACTGCTGAGATGGACGTTGCAGGAACCGAATGGAAAGATGAAGGGTGGAGTCATCAGTGTATGAGTGGATAGGGTTAGATGTACAGCTTAGATCATTGATGAATGAAAGGAAGAGAGTTGGTGATAGGACAGAGTCCTGAGGAACACCAATGTTGATAGATCTAGAAGAACGATGGCCGTCTACAACAGCGGCTATAGAACGACCAGAAAGGAAGCTAGAGATGAAGGCACAGATAGAAGGATAGAAACTGTAAGAGGGCAATTTAGAAATTAAAGATTTATGCCAGACTCGATCGAAAGCCTTTGAGATGTAAGGGAGAAAGGGAGACAAAAAGTGAGAGGAGAGAGAAATTGGAGAGAGTGATAGACAACTGGTTTGGCTGAGTGCCTGGTGTATAGTGGCACTGAGGAGGCACTAGTGGAGGCAGTTGTCCGGGGGGAGTGAGGGCGACAGGTGTGCCATCCACCCGTGCCCATTACAAAGCCACCCTCATAAACCCAGCAATATAAAAAATCCTTCACCCACCACCATGAAGGGCTGGGTCAGGCTGTTTGGTGATGTTGTGACGCGGGCTTTGTAAGGTAACAACAAGACCACAGAGGCCCAGGATGATTCACCCACCTCCACACAGTCACCAGCAGTAGCAGCAGCAGCAGCAAGCCCAGGAGCAGCAGCAGCAGCAGATGGAGGTAATGTGGCCACCCATTCTCCCACCCCGCCCCCACGCCCACTCAGGCAACCCTTCGCCCACATTCCTCCCACTCATCAACCAGACCCCGTGAGTGTCTCCCAGGAGAGAGCCCAGGTTCCCACCCATCCCACTCACAGGCAAGAGAGTGAGAGGGACGAAGGGTATGGGCAGGATAAGGGTTGCGGTCGCGGGCGTGGGTGTGACGGTGGGCGTGAGCAGGAGGCTAAGGGAGGCTTAAGCGACAGCAAAAGTCCCCACGACTCATCAGCACCGCGATCGAAACAGAGCCTTAACACGGTTCCCGAGCCCCGCACCCAAACCACAGCAGCACTCGCACTCGCTCCCAAGATCCCAGGGTTCCCAGTCTCAATTCCAGAATAATTACACCCAAGTTCAGAGTCAGTACCGCAGCCACAATCAACCACACAACCAGTACCGGAACAACAGCCAACTCCAGAATCAACCACAGAATCAGGATCAGAAGAATAATCAGCCTCAGAATCAGTACCAAAACCACAACCAGCCACAGAACCATACCTCGTACCATCCTCAGTCAAATAACGGCCCACCTCATTTCCAACAGGTTCCTCTCCAAAATCAGTGTCACCCTCAGACTCATACTCCACCACAGTATCACCAGTCTCAAGTCCACGCCCCTCAGTATCCTCAGCCCCAGTATCCTCCTACTCAATATCTCCAGTCTCACGGATCGACAGCGTGGGATGGAAACGGATTCACTGTAGTTCGACGTCGAGGGAGGTCTGGTCATCCGCCTGATAGACCACCATCGCTTGAGTCAGGATGGGGCAGGGAGAGTGGGTACAGCACTGGCCATGAAGCAGATTTTGTGTTGACTGAGCAAGACTTTCCGGGCATAGCAGGTCCAAGTTATCCTCCTCCGCCTCCTATCACTGCCTACCCACCATCTTCTGTCCACACAAGCTCTCAGGTTCGCAGTTTAGCATCTGACCTACCCACGTCAACGCCCCACCACAGCCCGCCACTCATGATAACGCTCAGTTACATCCAAGCACACATAGCAACACCCAGCCACACCCTGCTGCCTATAACAACACCCAGCCACATCCTGCTGCCTATAACAACACCCAGCCACACCCAAATATAAGCCATCAACATCATCCTCTCTCAGACACCCATAACAACAGCCAGTTTCCTGCTAATATTCAGTGCCAGCTGCCCACTACCAACCACCTGCCTGCCACAACCCAGGGCCCCACCTCCCCACCCACTGCAGCCAACACCCACCCACCCAAGACAGCACATGATGGCCAAATCCCCAGTAAGACCCCCGGTGACACCCAGTACAAGCCACAAGTCAAAACCCCAAGTCTAGGAAGAACAAGAGGCGAAATCGGCGAAAAGCGAATAAGAGTGATAGCAGAGATGCTTCGAGGCAGGAACCGAGTGATACACAAGACGAATCATTTCTGGTTCCTGAAGGCACAGTAGACGAGACGACCATCTTGACCTTTGACCTTGTACCCACAGAAGGTCAGGCAGAAGAGATGAGTAAGAAAGATGGCAGTGAGGATGAGGATGTGGCACAGCAGCCCTCATCATGCCAGATAATAAACACAGAGGACGAATTCCTTATTGTGCCAGCGAGTAATGATGACCCAAAAGAAGACTTGAAAACCGACACTGCTGATGTAATTGATAAAACTACACACATAACTCTCGATGTTGTTGGTAATACCACCCACGGGCCTGTAGGTCCCTCAGTGCAGGAGGGAAACAGGACCTCACAGGTGGAAGGTGGACAGCCGGACCTTGATGACTCTGATTATGTCATTCTGTATAAAGACGAGACGGCCGGGTGTTTCATTGCCCCAGATGATCCTTGTGCCTCCCCCCTCGACCACTCCCACGATTTGGGGCGCAAAATAGAGGAGACAGGGACTAGTGAGGTAATGAGAGATGAAGACGTAACTATTGTTGAGTCTCACTTCACAGGACACGAGAGGAAGAGTGAAAACAAGGGTAATAAGGAAACTACAACAACTGTGAGTGCAAACTAGGGAGAACACCTGGCTCCGGCGGTACTTAAAGTAGAGGAAATTACAGCAGAAACAAAACAAGAAGAAAGAGAAGGGGAAAACCTAAACGATGAAAATAGAGAGTTGGCACCAAAGCAGGGAGAGAGGATTGAAGGGGAGAAGGAAGCGAAAGATAAAATAGCAAACGATGAGAGGAGAAAACTGAAGGATGAGAATGAGACAATCAAAGCCCAGGAAGAGGAGAGGATCAAAAAGGAGAGGGAAGTAGAAAGGGATATGTAGAGATACCGGTGAGGGATGGGGATGAAGTGTTGGTGAAGCGTAAGGAAGTAGAGGAAGAAATGGTTCTTAAAGAGGAAGTGACCAAGGAAAAGGCTGAGGGTGCAAGCATGTCACTGATTCAGCAAAGTGGAGAAGTATCAGTGAATCAGAATGAAAAAATATCAATAGCTGACAAGTAAGAGGCGGTGTCCAAGAATCATGAAGATGATTTACTTCAGGAGGAAGATACGGCTGAGCAGAGGACCGTCAAGTCTGTGAAAGTGCTGGAGGGTAAAACTATCAAGGAGGAGGTCATACTCGAAAACAAAGCAGTCGAACACGATACTGGAGTTTTGGTCGAAGGTGAAAAGAAGGTAAAGGTCGAGGGCAAAGCGGAGGCTGAAGAAGATAAAACTGAACCTGATCCACGAAGATTGACTGTCAGGGAAGAGGCCATACAGGAAAACAAAACAGTGGGACCCGATGTTAAGGCTTTGGTAGAGGCTGCAAGTGAAAACAAGATTAAGATCGAGGCCAACGTCGAGGTTGAAGATAAAACTCGACCTGATCCTCGAAGATTGAGTCCCGAGGGTGCCGAGGGTGACTTTGGGATGCTGTGAATTATCGAGAGGCCCCAAAGGTGTTCGACCCTCATTAATCCAGATTCTGGCGTCGAGCTAAAGAGGGCCAACGCGTCCTCAATGACCCAGGAAGAAATATAGGAGCTGAAGGAACTGGAGGGAAAGAGGAAAGAGAAGAAAACGCAAAGGAAGAGGAGAAGACGTGAAGAGAAGGAAAGGAGAAGGCAGCTAAGGGCGGAAGCTGAGAAAAATGAAGGACCACAGAGAGAAAAAGAAGATAAAGATAAGACTAGAGTGATAACACAGGCGGACGAGAGGAAAGAGGATGGCACGGAAGAAAATAAAAAAGGACATGAAGACAAGAAGAGAGAAGAAAGCAAAGAGGAAAGAAGAGAAAAAAGGAGGAAGAGGCGAGAGGAACGCAAGAGAGCAGAGTCAGAGCATCACAATCTTGGTGGAGAATGCGAGGCGATGGAGTGGCCAAGAAGTAACGTCAACCACAGCCACTCCACCACCGCGCTTGACCACCACCACACCACCACAACCACAGCCCACCACACCTCTGCCACATGCGAGGCCTCCTGTCACAGCCACTCTGCCACAACTGCCCCCTACCACAACACTGAACACCACCGAACCACATCTGACAACACCTGCCACAACCATTCTGCCTCGCGCCAAGATCTCCACCAGGCTACCACAGATGAAAAGTACCACAACAAGGACCATACCACAAGCAACAGTCACAACCGACCACAACCACGGTCCTTTTTCATATTCCCACAACCACACCATAGCCGAGAATAACGAAAGCCACCAGGACGCCACTTCGCCATGCTGCCACGACGCTGCCACAGAGCAAGCAGCAGACTATCAGCTTACCACTGAGAACAACACCCACGACCAGAATGACATATGGGGCAATTAGGAAGAGGATGCCACCCCGTCTTACCAAGGAATGAGCCAAGTTGCCCTAGAGAGGCTGAGGAGAGTGAACGAGCTTTTTCAGCTGCGGGGTGGGGAGAGTGTAGAAGTCGACGAAGGAGGAGAGGAAAGAAATAAGGAAACAGAGGAAAGGAAGGAAGGAGGGAAAGAAGCGGATGAAAGAGAGGGAAAGGAAACTGGTGGAAGAGAATTCGATGAAACGGGAAATAGGAGTGCAAGTGTAACTGATCAAAGAGAGACTGTAAAGAAAGGTGAAGGTAGAAATGCTGTTGCTGGTATACCTACAACCCTGATAAACGGAGAAGTTGGAGGAAATGGGGCTGATACACCTAATAACGAAGTGCTAAATGATGTAAACAGTGGGAAGAACGTGTTGATCATTCCATTTCTGAGGTGCTGAGAGACGAGGGAGTTAAGTGTGATGATAAAGTGTCAATGGAGAAAAGAGCGAAACAAAGTGCTGACTCCTTACCTAATGGGGAACAGAGTGATGAAAGGCAAAAGTATCTACTCTGAGAAGGAAGGAGAGGGAGTGGTGAGGAGGAGGAGGAGGGAAAGTGAAATTGAAAACCAAGATGACTCAGAAATATACCTATCTATCTATCTATTGCCAGACGCCTCAATCCCTTTTGGGGTGGCCACAAACAAATCGCCTCCAAGTCGCCCTGTCCCCCGCCATTTCACTGCCCTGCTCCCAACTCACACCCCCCTCTCTCATATACCTCTCCACCCCATCCCTCCATCTCATCCTCGGCCTCCCCCTCCCTCTTCCCCCCTCCACCTCACTCACATACACTCTCTTCGTCAGTCTTTCACCCTCCATCCTCTCCACATGGCCAAACCACCTCAGTGTGTTCCTCATAACGCTTCCTATCACATCCACATCCACACCACAACGCTCCTTTATATCCTCATTCGTCAGCCTGTCTCTCCACATGACTCCACAGGCTCCTCTTAAATAACTCATTTCCACTGCTCTTACTCTTGACTTGTGTCCTTCCAACAATGTCCAAGCTTCACTTCCGTACGTTAGAGTTGGTATCACAATACTGTCATGTAGTAACTTTTTCACTTCCATGCTCACTTCGCTGTTTCTTATCACTGCTTTCAAAGAACCAGCAACCTTTCTTCCCTGCTGTACCCTTTCAAGCACTTCACCCTCCAAACCTCCATCCTTACTCATCACACTACCCAAGTACTTAAACGTACTCACATTTTCCAATTCCTCACCATCCAACCTCGCTGTACATTCACTAACTTCACCTCTCTCAAAGACCATCACTTTACTCTTCCCTACATTCACCTTTAGATTCCGTTTCTTACACACACTCCCAAACTCATCCACCAAGCCTTGCAGCTCCCCTTTGTCTTCACTCAACAACACAGTATCATCTGCAAACAACAGTACAGGGAGTTTCCAAACACTATCCTCTCTCACCAGGGCCACTCCAACATCCACTACCCTACCTTGTACCTCTTTTATTACCCCATCCACGTACAGATTGAACAGCCATGGAGACATGACACATCCCTGTTTCAAACCAACTTTCAAAGAGAAATATTCACTTAGTTCACCATCCACACGCACTGCAGCCTTCGCACCATCGTACATACTCTTCACAGCATTCAACAACTTCCCATCTACTCCATATATTCTTAACACTTTCCACAATCCTTGTCTATCCACCCTGTCATATGCTTTCTCCAAATCCAAGAAAGCCGCATACAACTTCTTTCCCTTCTCTAGAAACTTTTCCACTAAAGATCTAAGAATGAATATCTGATCTACACAACCTCTTCCCTTCCTAAAGCCTCCCTGTTCTTCTCCAACTAATTTCTCTGTTCTTTCTCTAACTCTGTCTATAAGTATCCTACCATACACTTTTCCTATTATACTAAGAAGACAAATGCCCCTATGATTACCACACACTTCTTTTTCACCTTTTCCTTTGTACAAGGGAATAATTATACCTGACTTCCAATCCTCCGGGACTCTACCTTCCTCCCAGGCCAATCTGCACATCTTCCACATCCATTCTACTACTATCTCTCCCCCATGCTTCAGCATTTCACCACACACTCCATCAATTCCTGGGTCTTTCCCCGATTTAACTTTCTTCATTGCTTCCACAACTTCTATCCTACTGATTTCTTCCTGTCTTCTCACCTCCCTCCTTCTCCCAGCCATTCCCCAGCCACTTATACTCGCATTACTTCCATCCTCTACGTTCAACAAGTCCTTAAAGTGTTCTCTCCATCTGCTCACTTTTTCTCCCTTCTCCACTAGTAATCTACCATTTTTATCTTTCACTCCCCTGCTAACTTCACTTGCACCCTGTCTTACCCTTTTCACTTCTCTCCAGAACATTTTCTTACAGTCCCTCCACTTTACACTCAAATTCTTTCCAAATTCTTCATCCACTCTCTTCTTACTCTCTCTTACTAATCTTTTCACCTCTCTCTTTCTTTCCACATATAACTCTCTCTTCCGCCTCTCAACTTCTTCCACGCCCCTATTTCTCATCCATTCATTGTATGCTTTCTTCTTTTGTGCCACAGCCTGTTTCACCTCTTCAGTCCACCACGCTGTTCCTTGCACCCCCTCCGTCTTCTCTTCCTTCCACACACCACATCACATGCTGCACATATTTCTTCTGTAAATATCTTACACACACCTTCCACGTCTCCCATCTGCTCCAATTCATATTTGCCCAATCGTTCCTCCACTTCTCTCTTATACTCTGCCTTTTTCTCATCCTCGTGTAACCTTTCCACTCTCCTTGCAACTACTCCTTCCTCTCGTCTTTCCCTTCTTCTATTCCTCCATCTTACTTGCATTCTAATTCTGGCCACCACCAAGTAGTGGTCAGAAAGTCCACTCCCACAGCCTCTATACACTCTTGCATCCTTTACACATCTTCGCATCCTTTCATCCACACACACATAATCAATCATTGCCTTCCTTTCATTCAGTTCACCACCCACCCTTCTCATCACTCGCCATGTATACCTGTGGATCATTATATGCCTGAAGAGGGTATTGGCTATCACCAACCCCCTCCCAGCACAAATGTCCACTAACGCACTCCCATTCTCATCTATCTCAGCAGGCACACCCCACTCACCAACTATTCCATCCACCTTCACATTTCCAACTTTACCATTCATATCACCAGTCAAAAACACACTCTCATTCCTTCCAAACTTTTCCATGCACACTTCCACATTTGTCCAGAACTCTTCTCTCACTCTTCTAGCACGATCTTGCGTTGGTGCATACACACACACAATCGCCCACATTTGTATTCCAACTTTCAACTTTACCCACACAATCCTTGACCCAACTGATCCATACTGTCTTATGCTCCTCTTCCATCTTTTACTCACAACTATACATACTCCTTCCTTTGCCCTCTCATTCTCACCTACTCCTGCACATATACCCCATCCATACTCCCATTCTCTCACACTTTCTCCTCTCCATTTTGTTTCAGTTATTCCACATACATCCACTTTCGCACCCTCAAGCACCTGGACAATCTCTCTCTCTTTCACCTCATCATTCGCTCCTCTTACATTCCATGTACTCATTACCAAGTCCTTTGTCCGGTCCTGGGTCGTCATCGTTTGGTCAGTCCTTGTCCGAGGCTTCTTGTTTGTTTTTTTAGTTGGTTGTTTTCCGGGGAGGGGCACTAACCCTCCGCCAACACTTTTAGTCGCCTTTAACGACAAGCAGGGATACTGGGGGAGTATTCTTGAAAACCCCCCTACCCCCATGTTACCAAAACTTCAACTTTTGAAGAAATTCGAAGAGCTGGTTGCGGAGAGGAGGAAGAGGAGAAGCCAACGACTGGAGGAGGAAAAGAAAGAAGGGGAGAGGAAGAAAGAAGAGACGGAGGAGACACGAATAAGGTGGAGGAGAACGAGAAACGATGGAGACACAAGCGAGGGAAAAGAGGAGTCGCGGAGTAGTAAAATGAACGATAAAAGTGGAGACGAGAATGTCGGCAGTGAAGTTGGGATTAGAAGACGGAGGAGGAGACAAGAGGAGGAGGAGACGACAGACCCCCGCTATGAGGAGATCTTCGCCCGGAGGAGACTGAGGAGGAGCAGGAGGCTGGAGGAGGAAGAGGACAAGAAGGAGAAGGATGAGAGGAAAACAACTCGGCCTTCCACCCTGTCGTTTAGTCGTTACCGAAGTTACTCGCGGAACAGCAGTGAGAGTGAAGTGAGTGGTGTGTTGTTGTTGTTGTTGTTGTTGTTCCCAAAGCCTCAACTGGACGTAAACCCGGTGAACTGCAGACTAAAGTTGTCCCCTTTCCACAGTCCACCATTCCACCAACCTCCTTTCAAGAGATAGGGATGGGAGTTACGAGTCGTTTTTTATAACCGGGCAATCAAATACTTACGAAACTCTTACATAATATTGTGAAAAGTTTGTTGTGCGTCATCGATCGCTTAAGTGAATGTAGGAAGTCAGTGTTTATTCTCGTTACTAATCGTGGAGTGGATCATTATGTATGTCCGCACCTGTACATTAACCGAAGGAACTATCGACACTCTTACGTACCCTTGAATTAACTCACCCTTTTAAGGTACCGTATTTTTTCTTATATTCTTGTCGTTAGGTTTGGGGAAAATCCTCGTTGTAAAGTGGTTAATGACGATCTTAGTAAACCCAGCCAACCCGGAAAGTCTGTAGGAAGTTGAATAAAACAAATAATAGCCAGAACTAAATACAATTGATGCCCTCGTTCAGTGCGTAACGTAAGAGAATATAATACACAGTCATTGTAGTAGTTTCTAGTTCTTCGTCCCGTTTTGCAAAATAACGAAGTTCAGTATTTTTTTTCTCTCTCTACTGTTGACTGTCCTTATCTCCCTTGTACAGTTGCACACATAACAATCGGTTCACATCCACGATAAATAACGAGACTGATCAATGACATTCGGAACTCAAGAATTCATTATTTGGAACCCAGCAGACTCAGAACATTACGTAAGTTTCATAATAATCGGACTAAAAGTGGGGTGTATTGTCAGTAATTGTACCTTGCTAATGTACTTGTGCCTGCCGTACACCTGTTACAAGCACCCAGGTCTGTTATTAGGACCATTGTACTCATATCTACATTTGTGTCTATGCTGTAGGCCTAACCAAATTAATATGGGTTAAATTTGACATCTCTTCATCTTGAATACTGACCTGTAACGAACATCAAAATATTTGTCTAGTGACAATGTGCTATAGAATGGATGTAGAGCCGTCGTTGTGGCTTGTATACTAAACCGTAACAGGAGCTGAACACTAGAAGATGATGCTAGTAACGAAGAAGTGCTGCAGAAAGGATGTAGCACCGTAATTTTGCCTTATTCAACTACAGAAGCCCAGGGAGTAGGCTGCAAAAAGACGAAAATCTCTGCCAAGTTAAGGAGGACGAACTTATATGTCGTCATCTCTGTTCTCTTTACGTCTTATGTTGCCCTGATGATTTTGACTATTTTCCCCCTCCATGATTTCATATTCTGGAAAAGCGTAGATCCCTAACCATGCCATCTCTAGGACGTCATTTGTATTTCATTCTTGCCACTTTCAGGCGGTTTTATTTAGCTTAGCTTTTCGGTCGTAAAGGGGTTAATAAAGAGTATATCTAAGCCCTTTAGTTCGAATAGTTTCTCCTGATCTGAATATTCGTCTGGAGATAGCAAGAATAATCTAACAAAAAATACATCTCCGTGTATACATCTACGTGTTTTTTCATTTTTACGTCAGTTGTTATGCTTTCCCTGTTGAGCTGCTTTACAGTTATATTTTGTTATTTGGTATATTTCATTTTGGCATTTGATATGCGCATTGGGTTCTTACATAATTTGAGCAGTGGCAATATTGTTTCATTTTTTTTTTTTCTTAGGAAAAGCAGTCTTTTGAAAATTTAATTTATTTAACTATTTTTTAATTGATTTATTTATATATAATTATCCATAAGGCTTTGTTAGGTAAATCGATATTGTTTCCATGTTCATTAATTTTCTGTATTTGGTTTCTACATTACACACACACACACACACACACACACACACACACACAAACTAGACTGCTTGACTTCCCTGGCTGGTGACAGCATACTCATATATTTCTTAACAAAACACTACACTGTTTCTGAGCCAAGCCGCACTTCTTAACATAGTCCACATAAAACAGCTTTGTATAATTGAGACAGTTGGTAGAGGAGTTTGGAAGGGTGTGTGAAAGGAGGAAATTGAAAGTAAATGAGAATAAGAGTAAAGTGATGAAGTGTACGAGGTTGATAGATGGTAGGGGGATGAATATAGTTTTGAATGGTGAGTTGCTTGAGGAGGTAGATTGTTTTAAATATTTAGGGTCACATGTTGCTGTGGATGGAAGAATAGATGCAGAAGTGAAGTTTAGAATAAATGAAGTAGGAAAGGTGCTGGGAGGAATGAAAAAAGTGTTTAAATGTCGTTCGCTTAGAATGGATGTAAAGAGAAGGCTGTATGAGGGTGTTGTGGTACCGACTGCGTTATATGGGGCTGAAACATGGAATATGGGTGTAGCAGAGAGGAAAAGTTTGAATGTAATGGAGATAAGGTGTCTGAGGAGTATGTGTGGAGTGACGCGTATGGATCGGGTGCGAAATGATGAAGTGCGAAGGAGAACTGGAGTTGTTCGGGAGATGGCTGGTAGAGTTGAGCAGAGGGTGTTGCGATGGTTTGGGCATATGGAGAGAATGGATAATGAGCGATTGGTGAAAAAGATAACTAGATCTGATGTGAGAGGTGTAAGGCTGAGAGTGAAGACCACGAATATGGATGGATGGACAGTGTGAAGAGAGCGCTGGATGCGAGAGAGATGTCTGTTGAGCAAAGGGAGAAGAGTTTCGGCTGTGCGTGACAGAAATGAATGGAGAGAGAATGGCTGAATGAATAAGTGATGACGCAGCTCTGAGGGGAGTTATTCTCCCGCATTTGGTCTGATCAACTAGTCAGGATGCAGACCAAATGCGGGAGGAATGATCCCTCGAGCCGTCATCGCTTATTCATTCGCAATTTCTCTCCGTTCATTTCTGTCACGCACAGCCGGTACTATCCCAACAGTTTCTCTCTCGCATCCAGCGCTCTCTTGCACTCCATCCATCTATTCGTGGTCTCGGCCTTACACCTCTTCATCGGGTCTAGTTATCTTTACAGTTCACCAATCTGCTCATTGTCATTCTGCCCAATATGGAAACCATCGCAACACCCTCTGCTCAGCTCTACCAGCCATCTCCCGAACAACTCCAGGTTCTCCTTCGCTCTTAATCATTTCGCACCCGATCCCTTACGGGGAAATCACTCTACACGCTCCTCCAGACACCTCGTCTTCCCATTACATTGGAAACTTTTCCTCTCTGCTATATTTTTATTCCAATGTTTCAGCCCCATACTAACGACAGTCGATACCACAGCACCCTCCTACAATAACATCCATTCTAAGCGAACGACATTTAAACACTTTTTTCATTCCTCCCAGCACCTTTCCTACTTCATTTATTCTAAACTTCACTTCTGCATCTATTCTTCCATCCGCAGCAACGTCTTGACCCCTAAGTATTTAAAACAATCTACTTCCTCCAAGCAACTTCGCCATTCAAAACTATATTCATCCCCCTGCCATCTATCAACCTCGTACACTTCATCACTTTACTCTTATTCTCATTTACTTTCAATTTTCCTCTTTTCGCACACCCTTCCATACTCCTCTACGCAACTGTCTCAATTATACAAAGCTGATATATGTGGACTATGTTAAGAAGTGCGGCTAAGAAACAGTGTGAGTGTTTTGTTAGAAAATATATGAGTATGCTGTCACCAGCCAGGAGAAGTCAAGCAGTCTAATTTAATGTGTGTGTGTGTGTGTGTGTGTGTGTGTGTGTGTGTGTGTGTGTGTGTAATGTAGAGCCAAGTACAGAGGTAATGAACATGGAAACAATATCGATTTACCTAACAAAGCCTTATGGATAATTATATATAAATAAATCAATTAAAAAAAATAGTTAAATAAATTAAAATTTTCAAAAGACTGCTTTTCCTAAGAAAAGAAAGTAACAATATTGCCACTGCTCAGATTATGTAAGAACCCAATGCGCATATCAAAATGCCAAAATGAAGTATACCAAATAACAAAATATAACTGTAAAGCAACTCAACAAGGAAAGCATAACAACTGACGTAAAAAATGAAAAAACACGTAGATCTGTTCACACGGAGATGTAATTTTTTGTTAGATTATTCTTGCTATCTCCAGACGAATATTCAGATCAGGAGAAATTATTCGAACTAAAGGGCTTAGATATACTCTTTATTAACCCCTTTACGGCCGAAAAGCTAAGCTAGAAATAAAGCCGCCTGAAAGTGGCAAGAATGAATTACAAATGACGTCCTAGAGCCCATGGTTAGGGATCTACGAAATGGAGGGGAAAATAGTCATCAAATCATCAGGTGTAACATAAGACGCTCAAAGAAGAACAGAGATGACGACATATAAGTTCGTCCTCCTTAACTTACTTGGCAGAAATTTTCGTCTTTGGCAGCCTACTCCCTGGGCTTCTGTAGTTGAATAAGGCAAAATTACGGTGCTACATCCTTTCTGCAGCACTTCTTCGTCACTAGCATCATGTTCTAGTGTTCAGCTCCTGTTACGGTTTAGTATACAAGCTACAACGGCAGTATCTACCACATCCATTCTATAGCACGTATCACTAGATAAATCTTTTGATGTTCGTTACAGGTCAGTATTCACGATGAAGAAGATGTCAAAAATTTAACCCATATTGAGTTGGTTAGGCCTACAGCATAGACACAAATGCTGGATATGAGTACATTGGTCCTAATAACAGACCTGGAATGCTTGCTGGCAGGTGTACGGCAGGCACAGAGTACATTAGCAAGGTACAATTACTGACAATACACCCCACTTTTAGTCGGTGAAATATGAAACTTACGTAATGTTCTGAGTCTGCTGGGTTCCAAATAATGGTGTGAGTTCCGAAATGTCATTGATCAGTCTCGTTACATCGTGGATGTGAACCGATTTGTTTGGTAAGCTACTGCACAAAGGAGATAAGGATAGATCAACAGTAGAGAGAGAGAGAATATACTGAACTTCGTTATTTTGCAGAACGGGACGAAGAACTAGAAACTGCTACAATGACTGTGTGTGTGACTATAACACGTTACGCACTGAACGATATCAATTGTATTTAGTTCTGGCTTATTATTTGTTTTATTCAACTTCCTACGAACTTTCCGGGTTGGCTAGGTTTGCTAAGATCGTCATTAACCCCTTTACAACGAGGATTTTTAAACCTAACGACAAGAATATAAGAAAAAATACGGTACCTTAAAATTGAAGTGAAAATTCAAGGGTACGTACCAAATTATATCGATAGTTACTTCGGACAATGTACAGGTGCGGGTTTGTATAATGATCCACTCCACGATTAGTAACGAGAATAAACACTGACTTCCTACATTCACTTAAGCGATCGGTGACGCACAACAAACTTTTCACAATATTATGTAAGGATCATGTAAGTGCTTGATTGCCGGATTATAAAAAACGACTCGTAACTCCCATCACGGAAAGGAGGTTGGTGGAATGGTGGACTGTGGAAAGGGGACAATTTAACTCTGCAGTTCACCTGGTTTACGTCCAGTTGAGGCTTTAGGAGGTACAACGCAACAACAACAACACACCACTCACTTCACTCTCACTGCTTTTGATTCCGCGAGTAACGGCGGTAACGGCTAAACGACAGGGTGGAAGGCCGAGATGATTTTCCTCTCATCCTCCTCCTTGTCCTCTTCCTCCTCCAGCCTCCTGCTCCTCGAAAGATCTGTCGTCTCCTCCTGCTCTTGTCTCCTCCTCCGCTTCTAATCCCAACTTCACTATAAACATTCTCGTCAAATCCACGCGTTCATTTTACTACTCCGCGACTCACACCTTTCCATCAATTGTGTCTCCATCGTTTCTCGTTCTCCTCCACCTTATTGTTGTCTCTCTCCGCCTCTTCTTTCTTCCTCTCCCCTTCTTTCTTTTCCTCCTCCAGTCGTTGGCTTCTCCTCTTCACTCCTCTCCGCAACCAGCTCTTCGGAATTTCTTCAAAAGTTGAAGTTTTGGTAACATGGGGGTAGGGGGGTTTCAAGAATACTCCCCCAGTATCCCCTGCTTGTCAAATTAGAAAAAGGCGACTAAAAAAGGGTTGGCGAGAGGGTTAGTGCCTCTCCCGGAAAACAACCAACTAAAAAAACAAACAAGAAGCCTCGAGACAAGGACTGACCAAACGATGACGACCCAGGACCGGACAAAGGACTATGTGTAATGAAGTACATGGGAATGTAAGAGGAGCGAATGATGAGGTGAAGAGAGAGAGATTGTCCAGGTGCTTGAGGAGTGCGAAAGTGGATGTAACATGTGGAATAACTGAAACAAAATGGAGAGGAGAAAGTGTGAGAGAATGGGAGTATGGATGGGATATATGTGCAGGAAAGTAGGTGAGAATGAGAGGGCAAGAGGAAGGTAGTATGTATAGTTGTGAGTAAAAGATGGAAGAGAGAGCATAAGTTAGTATGGATCAGTTGGAGTCAAGGATTGTGTGGAGTAAAGTTGAAAGTTGGAATACAAATGTGGGCGATTGTGTGTGTGTATGCGCCAACGCAAGATCGTGCTAGAAGAGTGGAAGAGAAGAGTTCTGGACAAATGTGGAGAGTGTGCATGGAAAAGTTTGGAAGGAATGAGAGTGTGTTTTTGACTGGTGATATGAATGGTAAAGTTGGAAATGTGAGGGTGGATGGAATAGTTGGTGAGTGGGGTTGTGCCTGCTGGGAATGGGAGATGAGAATGGGAGTGTATTAGTGGACATTTGTGCTGGGAGGGGGTTGAGTGATAGCCAATACCCTCTTCAGGCATATCGAATGAGGTGAGTGTGAGCCTATGAGACAGGTATACATGGCAATGATGAGAAGGTGGGTGGTGAACTGAATGAAAGGAAGCGTGATTGATTATGTTGTGTGTGTGGATGAAAGGATGCTTGAAGATGTGTAAAGGATGCAAGAGTGCTATAGAGGCTGAAAGTGGACTTTCTGACCACTGCACGCGGTGATGGCCAGAATTAGGAAATGCAAGTACAAGATGGAGGAATAGAAGAAGGGAAAAAGACGAGAGGGAAGGAGTAGTTGCAAGGATGAGTGGAAAGGTTACACGAGGCTGAGAAAAAGGCAGAGTATAAGAGAGAAGTGGAGGAACGATTGGGCAAATATGAATTGGAGCAGATGGAGAAAAGGTATGTGTAAAGATATTTGCAGAAGAAATATGTGCAGCATGTGATGTGGTGTGTGGAAGGAAGAGAAGACGGAGGGGGTGCGAAGGAATTTTAGCGTGGTGGACTGAAGAGGTGAAAACAGGCTGTGGCACAAAGAAGAAAGCATACAATGAATGGATGAGAAATAGGGGCGTGGAAGAAGTTGAGAGGCGGAAGAGAGAGTTATATGTGGAAAGAAGAGAGAGGTGAAAAGATTAGTAAGAGAGAGTAAGAAGGAGGAGTGGATGAAAGAATTTGGAAAGAATTTGAGTGTAAGAGTGGAGGGGACTGTAAAAGAAAATGTTCTGGAGAGAAGAGAATGAAAAAGGAGCTTAAGACAGGGTGCAAGTGAAGTTAGCAGGGAAGTGAAAGATAAAATATGGTAGATTACTAGTTGGAGAAAGAGGGAGAAAAAGATGAGCAGATGGAGAGAACACTTTAAGGACTTGTTGAACGTAGAGGATGGAAGTAATGCGAGTATAAGTGGCTGGGGAATGGCTGGGAGAAGGAGGGAGGTGAGAAGACAGGAAGAAATCAGTAGGATAGAAGTTTAATGGAAGCAATGAAGAAAGTTAAATCGGGGGAAAGACCCAGGAATTGATGGAGTGTGTGGTGAAATGCTGAAGCATGGGGGAGAGATAGTAGTAGAATGGATGTGGAAGATGTGCCAGATTGGCCTGGGAGGAAGGTAGAGTCCCCGGAGGGATTGGAAGTCCAGGGTATAATTATTCCCTTGTACAAAGGAAAAGGTGAAAAAGAAGAGAGGTGTGTAGGTAATCATAGGGGCATTTTGTCTTCTTAGTATAATAGGAAAAGTGTATGGTAGGATACTTATAGACAGAGTTAAGAAAGAGGAAAGAACAGAGAAATTAGTTGGAGAAAGAACAGGGAGGCTTTAGGGAAGGGAAGAGGTTGTGTAGATCAGAGATTCATTCTTAGATCTTTAGTGGAAAAGTGTCTAGTGAAGGGAAAGACGTGGTCTGCAGCTTTCTTGGATTTGGAGAAAGCATATGACAGAGGTGGATAGACAAAGGATTGTGGAAAGTGTTAAGAATATATGGAAGTAGATGGGAAGTTGTTGAATGCTGTGAAGAGTATGTACGATGGTGCGAAGGCTGCAGTGCGTGTGGATGGTGAACTAAGTGAATATTTCTCTTTGAAAGTTTGGTTTGAAACAGGGATGAAATGTCATGTCTCAAATGGTTCTTCAATCTGTACGTGGATGGGGTAATAAAAGAGGTACAAGAGTAGAGGCTAGGTGGATGTTGCAGAATTTGGCCCTGGTGAGAGAGGATAGTGTTTGGAAACTCCCTGTACTGTTGTTTGCAGTGTTGTTGAGTGAAGACGAAGGGGAGCTGCAAGGCTTGGTGGATGAGTTTGGGAGAGTGTGTAGAAAACGGAATCTAAAGGTGAATGTGGGGAAGAGTAAAGTGATGGTCTTTGAAAGAGATGAAGTCAGTGAATGTACAGCGAGGTTGGATGGTGAGGAATTGGAAAATGTGAGTACGTTTAAGTACTTGGGTAGTGTGATGAGTAAGGATGGAGGTTTGGAGGGTGAGGTGCTTGAAAGGGTACAGCAGGGAAGAAAAGTTGCTGGTTGCTTTGAAAGCAGTGATAAGAAACAAGCGAAGTGAGCATGGAAGTGAAAAAGTTACTACATGACAGTATTGTGATACCAACTCTAACGTACGGAAGTGAAAGCTTGGACATTGTTGGAAGGACACAAGTCCAAGAGTAAGAGCAGTGGAAATGAGTTATTTAAGAGGAGCCTGTGGAGTCATGTGGAGAGACAGGCTGACGAATGAGGATATAAAGGGCGTTGTGGTGTGGATGTGGATGTTTGATAGGAAGCATTATGAGGAACACACTGAGGTGGTTTGGCCATGGAGAGGATGGAGGGTGAAAGACTGACTTGAAGAGAGTGTATGTGAGTGAGGTGGAGGGGGAAGAGGGAGGGGGAGGCTGAGGATGAGATGGAGGGATGGGGGTGGAGAGGTATATGAGAGAGGGGGTGTGAGGTTGGGAGCCAGGGCAGTGAAATGGCGGGGGACAGGGGCGACTTGGAGGCGATTTGTTTGTGGCCACCCCAAAAAGGATTTTTTTCAGAAGGCGTCTGGCAATAGATAGATGAGATAGGTATATTTCTGAGTCATCTTGGTTTTCAATTTGCACTTTCCCTCCTCCTCCTCCTCACCACTCCCTCTCCTTCCTTCTCCAAGAGTAGATACTTTTTGCCTTTCATCACTCTGTTCCCCCATTAGGTAATGGGAGTCGGCACTTTGTTTCGCTCTTTTCTCCATTGACACTTTATCATCACACTTAACTCCCTCGTCTCTCAGCACCTCAGAAAATGGAATGATCAACACGTTCTTCCCACTGTTTACATCATTTAGCACTTCGTTATTAGGTGTATCAGCCCCCATTTCCTCCAACTTCTCCGTTTATCAGGAGTTCAGCGATATACCAGCAACAGCGATTTCTACAGCTTCACCTTTCTTTACAGTCCTCTCTTTGATCAGTTACACTTGCACTCCTATTTCCCGTTTCATCAATTCCTCTTCCACCAGGATTTCCTTTCCCTCTCTTTCATCCGCTTCTTTCCCTCCTTCCTTTCCTTTCCTCTGTTTCCTTATTTCTTTCACTCCCCTCCTTCGTCGACTTCTACACTCTCCCCACCCCGCAGCTGAAAAAAGCTCGTTCACTCTCCTCAGCCTCTCTAGGGCAACTTGGCTCCATTCACTTGGTAAGACAGGGTGGCATCCTCTTCCCTAATTGCCCCATATGTCATTCTGGTCGTGGGTGTTGTTCTCAGTGGTAAGCTGATAGATCTGCTGCTTGCTCTGTGGCAGCGTCGTGGCAGCATGGCGAAGTGGCGTCCTGGTGGCTTTCGTTATTCTCGGCTTTAATGGTGTGGTTGTGGGAATATGAAAAAGGACCGTGGTTGTGGTCGGTTGTGACTGTTGCTTGTGGTATGAGTCCTTGTTGTGGTACTTTTCATCATGTGGTAGCCTGGTGGAGATCTTGGCGCGAGGCAGAATGGTTGTGGCAGGTGCTGTCAGATGTGGTTGAGTGGTGATTCAGTGTTGTGGTAGGGGGCCAGTTGTGGCAGAGTGGCTGTGATCAGGGAGGGCCTCGCATGTGGCAAGAGGTGTGGTGGGCTGTGGTTGTGGTGGTGTGGTGGTGGTCAAGCGCGGTGGTGGAGTGGCTGTGGTTGTAGCGATTACTTCTTAGCCACTCCATCGCCTCGCATTCTCCACCAAGATTGTGATGCTCTGACTCCTGCTCTTCTTGCGTTCCTCTCGCCTCTTCCTCCTTTTTTCTCTTCTTTCCTCTTTGCTTTCTTCTCTCTTCTTGTCTTCATGTCCTTTTTTATTTTCTTCCGTGCCATCCTCTTTCCTCTCGTCCGCCTGAAATGTTATCACTCTAGTCTTATCTTTATCTTCTTTTTCTCTCTGTGGTCCTTCATTTTTCTCAGCTTCCGCCCTTAGCTGCCTTCTCCTTTCCTTCTCTTCACGTCTTCTCCTCTTCCTTTGCCTTTCTTCTCTTTCCTCTTTCCCTCCAGTTCCTTCAGCTCCTATATTTTCTTCCTGGGTCATTGAGGACGCGTTCGCTTCCTCTTTAGCTCGACGCATATACAGAATCTGGATTAATGAGGGTCGAACATTTGCCTTTGGGGCCTCTCGATAATTCACAGCGTCCCAAACGAGTCACCCTCGGCACCGCTCGGGACCCTCAATCTTCGAGGATCAGATTAGAGTTTTATCTTCAACCTCGACGTTGGCCTCGATCTTAATCTTGTTTTCACTTGCAGCCTCTACCACAAGGCGCTTAACATCGGGTCCCACTGTTTTTGTTTCCTGTATGGCCTCTTCCCTGACAGTCAATGGCTTCGTGAGATCAGGTTCAGTTTTATCTTCTTCAGCCTCCGCTTTGCCCTCGACCTTTACCTTCTTTTCACCTTCGACCAAAACTCCAGTATCGTGTTCGACTGCTTTCAGATTTTCGAGTATGACCTCCCCTCCTTGATGGTTCGCCCTCAGCACTTTCACAGACTTGACGGTCCTCTGCTCAGCCGTATCTTCCTCCTGAAGTAAATCATTTGCATGATTCTTGTACACCGCCTCTTACTTGTCAGCTATTGATATTTTTTCATTCTGATTCAATGCTACTTCTCCAGTTTGCTGAATCATTTACATGCTTTCACCCGCAGCCTTTTCCTTGGTCTCTTCCTCTTTACAGAACCGATTTCTTCCTCTACTTCCTTACACTTCACCAACACTTCATCCCCATCCCTCACCCGTGTATCTCTACATATCCCCTTTCTACTTCCCTCTAGCACTCCCTTTTTGATCCTCTCCTCTTCCTGGGCTTTGATTGTCTCCATTCTCATCCTTCAGTTTTCTCTTCTCAAATCGTTTGCTATTTTACATCTTTTCGCTTCCTTCTCCCTTCAATCCTCTCTCCCTGCTTTGGTGCCAACTCTCTATTTTCATCGTTTAGGTTTTCCCCTTCTCTTTCAAACTCTTGTTTTGTTTCTGCTGTAATTTTCCTCTACTTTAAGTACCGCCGGAATGAGTGTTCTCACCTAGTTTGCACTCACAGTTGTTGTAGTTTCCTTATTACCCCTTGTTTTCACTCTTCCTCTCGTGTCCTGTGAAGTGAGACTCAACAATAGTTACGTCTTCATCTCTCATTACCTCACTAGTCCCTGTCTCCTCTATTTTGCGCCCCCAAATATCGTGGGAGTGCTGTCGAGGGGGAGGCACAATTTGGATCATCTGGGAGCAATGAAAAACACCCGGCCGTCTCGTCTTTATACCAGAATGACATAATCAGAGTCATCAAGGTCCGGCTGTCCACCTTCCACCTGTGGAGGTCCTGTTTCCCTCCTGCACTTGAGACCTACAGGCCCGTGGGTGGTATTACCAACAACATCGAGAGGATTATGTGTGTAGTTTTATCAATTACATCAGCAGTGTCGGTTTTCAAGTCTTCTTTTGGGTCATCATTACTCGCTGGCACAATAAGAAATTCGTCCTCTGTGTTTATTATCTGGCATGATGAGGGCTGCTGTGCCACATCCTCATCCTGGCTGCCATCTTTCTTACTCATCTCTTCTGCCTGACCTTCTGTGGGTACAAGGTCAAAGAGTCAAGATGGTCGTCTCGTCTACTGTTGCCTTCAGGAACCAGAAATGATTTCGTCTTGTGTATCACTCGGTTCCTGCCTCGAAGCTTATCTCTGCTTATCACGAAAGCTTATTAAAGCTTTTTCGCCGATTTCGCCTCTTGTTCTTCCTAGACTTGGGGTTTTGACTTTGTATTAGCTTGTACTGGGGTGTCACCGGGGGTCTTACTGGGGATTTAGCCATCATGTGCTGTCTTGGGTGGAGTGGGTGTTGGCTGCAGTGGGTGGGGAAGTGGGGCCCTGGGTTGTGGCAGGCAGGTGGTTGGTAGTGGGCAGCTGGCACTGACTATTAGCAGGGAAACTGGCTGTTGTTATAGGTGTCTGAGAGAGGATGATGTTGATGGCTTATATTTGGAGTGTGGCTGGGTGTTGTTACTAGGCAGCAGGAATGTGGCTGGGTGTTGTTATAGGCAGCAGGGTGTGGCTGGGTGTTGCTAGCGGCGGTAGGGTGTGGCTGGGTGTTGTTACAGACAGAAGGGTGTGTGGGTGTTGCTATGTGTGCTTGGATGTAACTGAGCGTTATCATGAAGTGGCGGGCTGTGGTGGGGCGTTGACGTGGGTAGGTCAGATGCTAG